>NW_022196897.1:15399279-15415530 GCF_008632895.1 Mastomys coucha
TATATATATATATATATTTGTTTCCCATGTCAATAATTTTATGTGTATATCTGTAAGTATGTGAATGTTTGTGTATTTGTGTGTTGTGTGTGCATGGGAAGGCCAGGAGTCAGTCTCGAGTGTCACTCTTCAGGGTCTCTTACTTGGACCTGAGGCTCACTTATTGGACCAGGCTTGCTGGCCACCAAGCTCTAAGGGCCCTTCTTTCCCTAGTGCCCTGACATGGGCAATAGAAACCACAGAGAGTCCTCTGGAAGAGTAGTACTTAGTCTTAACTGCTCAACCCTCTCTCCAGCAGCCCAATATTAAAATAAAAAAGGACTTATTGTATCTCATGTGCTTGAGCATTTTGCCTGAATGTGAACCACGTGTGTGCCGGGTACCTAGAGAAGCAGTGAGTCTCCTGAACTGAAGTTACAAACAGTGGTGAGCCACTGTGTGGGTGCTGGGAATCGGACCAGGTCCTCTGCAAGAACAAGTTCTCTTAACTACCATCCCAGGTCCACATGGCAAGCTTTTTTTTTTTAAAGATTTATTTTCAATTATGTGTATGCTGTGCTTGTATGTAGGAGCCCATCTGGATCCTCTAGAGTTAGAGGCAGTCTTGAGGTTACCTCATGTGGGGTCTGGGAATTGAACTCAGCTCCTCAACAAGAACAGTCCTCACTTTTCTTCTTTCTTTCTTTCTTTCTTTCTTTCTTTTCTTTTTTTCTTTTTTTTTTTTTTTTTTTTTTATAGATAAAGTGTCACTATGTTGTGACCCTGGCTGTCTTGAAACTCACTCTGTAGACCAGGCTGGCCCAGAAACTCACTTGGCTCTGCCTTTTCAGTGCTAGCCTAAAGATGTGTTCTCTCATGACCTGCATGAGCGGTGTTCACTCCTAACCACTCAACCATCTTTCTAGCTCCACGTGTCAATCTTCAGTATTCACAGTCAAGCCTTACTTTTCTTGCCTGGTGGTTGTGTTTTGTGTATCCTTGATCAGAGGCAGAGACCTGGGCAAGGCACGGTTGTTGCGCAGCCATGAGTACAGCTGCCCTTTGAGACTGCTCTGTGCTTTGGGGCTTCTGCCGGGACTAGTGAACTCTTCCTGGAACTGAGTCCTGTGGTGGATGGTTCAGGGTCACCCTTTTGGCTCCTGTGGACCTAAACAGGACATTCTGTTGCAGAATCAGAAATTGTGTTTGTTTGTTGGAAAATCAACAAGATATGACAGTGTGTGTGTGCGTGTGAGGAAGTGGGGCAAAAGTCACCCAATTAGTAGGCTCATTGTAGCCTTTGACCATTCCCAAGAATCTATTTCCTCTTGTGTTTGGTGATTGGCCGAGTGCCTTTGCTGAGTGCTCGGCCCAGGGGCATGATGAGGGGCCCACCAGCAGGGGCCACAGTAACTGTGAGGAGTTGGCATAGGCAGCCCACAGATATCCAAGAGGATAGGACCCTAGGTCACCTTTGTGGATTTTTGTTTTTGACCTGGGGTCTGTGCCCAGGCTACTCTCAAACCCCTGAAGCCCAAGTGATTTTCTGCCTTAGCATTTCAGGTGGAATAGCAAGACAGACTGGAGCTGACCAATCAAGATTACCCTGTCAGAGCCTCCTGCCTGGAGAGCTTTCCAGGTAAACAAAGGTGTTCTAGGGCTGCTATCAGATCTCTAGGGAGAGAGTCCTAACAATAGTGTTCCTCCTGTGGACATGGCTTCCCACTGAGGATTCATGGTCCTTTTGCCCTGTGAGATAAGACATTGCTCCAGGGACATGGTCCATGTTTCCCACATTATATTGGCTACTGAGAACTCAGTCCCTGGAACACAGTAGGTTTTTAGTCAATGGTGACCAGGATATGGTAGAAAAGGGACTCCTTTGTGTGCTGTGATTGTTACAGTGTCCTGGGGGTGGGGGTGTGTATGGAGCAGATGCTCTAACAAGGGACTCAGAACCACTTATAAGCTCTGGAGCTGGGTCTAGGCCCTTGCAAGGTGTTACGCTCCAGCTATCTGTCTGAGAATGGTGCAGACTGCTGGCCTTCTCTGCATCCTAAAGTCAGCTCACCTGTTTTGGTGACCAGGCTTGTTCCTGGGAAACCAACCCTGTCCTTGGAAACAGACAGGCTGGCCCTGGAGCTGTGCTTCTGTAGCTGAGTGGCCACCTATGGAAGCTCAGGATTCCCCTCCCTAACAGGGGCCAAGGGAGCACAGTGTGCCCTCCCCTCCCCAAGTCAGGGAGCATCATGGAGCACTGTTAGATTCTGTGGTCACTCATAGCCCCCTCCCCCCAATGCCATTTGCCATGGGTGCATGGTCTGTCCCTTTTGTGTGTCACAGTCACCTCTCCCTTATTCTTTTGTCCTCTTGCTCCTTCCAAACAGGAGTCGTTAGAAACTCAAACCCAGCCTAGGCCTCTGGCTGCAAAGGGGCAGGTCTTTGAGTTTGCTGCTAGTACAAGCTGACTAGTTGGCCTCACTGCCTGTGTGCCACCCCCCACCCCCCATTTATAGCAGAGCCAGTAGACAGTCTGCTCTAGGCCACTGCCAGGGACTTTCCATGGTGAAGGAGCCCAGAGGAGGCCCCATGACTGCTGTGTTCACAGCCCCATCTCCAGCTGCCTCAGCTGCAGGGTTATTTCAGGACTTAGCCCTAAAACCTCTGGAGGCCATAGATTCCCCCGGGGTGGGTAGTGGGAGGATTATGACACAAGGGATGGATGACCCCAGGCCTCCTAGATGGAAAACAGGTGACATAAAGACCTATCCTTAGAGTCAAGAATCCCATCTCCTACCCTGCCCAAACTTTGATGAGGAGAAACTGTGGGGCTTCCAGGGTGCTGCAGAGCTCCTGGGGCACTCTGGCCCAGCTCCCCAGCTTTCAGGCTCTGAGAGTGTTGATTTCTCCCTATGCCTCCGTACTTGGGCTCCAATCAATCAATAGAGGAAATCTTTCGAGAGGCACCTCTCTGAGCCCCGCAGGCTCCTACAAGATTGATTAACACAAACATCAATTTCTCCGGGCTGTGCGCCTCTGAAAACATGGTGCTTTTTCAGATTGGATTGCTACTGTGCGCCCGGTGTAAATAAAGGAGAGGGAATAACATGGAAGATTTGTGACGGCGCGTGGCTGCCCTCTCAGCTGGTGCTGTCAGACGGGTGGAAGGAAGAGGGAGGGCCGAGGAGGGGAGGGAAGCCTCTCTAATCGCCATGTCCCCACCAAGATTGACAGATGGACAGAGAGGTGGAGGAGAGCCAGGGGCTGTGCAAAGGCAGAACTATAGCACAGCTGACCTGTAGTAGGATCTCTGGAAGATGTGTGCTAATTGGTCCTTTATTTTCTCTGGCTCTCTGGAGGGTGTCAGCAGAGGGGCAGGTGTCACTACTGGAGGTGTCACTACTGTGACAGCCGTGGGGTAGCTTGACTTCTGGCCCTGAGGCTGAGTGAGGCTCCTTTTGTTTTGTCCCCCCACTCTCTAGCACAAAGTAAGGCATGATCAAGCTCAGACCAGGCACCTCATGGGCCCAGGGCCCAGGAGAATGGAGCAGGAGAGTGTGATGTCAAGGTAGAGTCACAGGGACTGATCATGGTCCTGAGGACAGAGAGTCAGGCTTTCTCTGAGGTCACACCCTCCCCTGCTTGGCTTTGTGGCTCTAAGATGTGTCCCTTAGTCCCCTCTCTGTCTCCTTATCCTGAGGCCCAGATGCCTCTGTACGCTTAAACTTCTTACCTGGTCCGTGGGGACTCTCTTAAAATTTTTTTTCCTGATACTGTATTGAAACCCTCTGACAGAAGCAACTTAAGGGTGAAAGGGTTTATTTCAGATCACAGTTCAAGGTGAGTGTATGTGTGCGTGCATGTGCACATGTGTGCGTGCGTGCGTGCGTGCGTGCGTGCGTGCGTGCGTGTGTGTGTGTGTGTGTGTGTGTGTGTGTGTGTGTGTGTGAAGGCTGCAGGATCTGAGTGAAGCTGGTGTCAGTGAATCCACAACCAGGAACCAGCCATGCCACAGCTTGTTGCCCTTTCTTAGGACCCCTGCCTAGGGAATGGCAACGCCTATGATTACTATGAGTCTTCCCATATCAATTAATGTAATCAAGATAATTCCCCCACAAGCATGTCCAGAGACCCATCTCCCTGGCCATTCTAGATTCCAGACAAGCTGACAGGTAACAGTAATCCTCATGGGGAGGCCTCAGCCTAGGATATGTGAACTGTTTGATAGCTGAGAAGTCTTGCGAACAATGAAAAAGAAATAGGACGGTGTCCTAATAAAGTTCCAGTTCCTTCAATTCCTCATGGTGGCCACAGGAGACAATGAGGAACCACCTTCGGCAGGGGGTTCCTATCAAGTCTGTGAGTACTTGACTGCCCCCTGCTGGTGCTTGTGGCTGAATGGCAAGCCGTGTGGCTCTGGTGCTGTTTGTCTCGACAGTAAAGGCCCAGGTCTCTCCAGGCTCAGCATTTGTTCAAGACCCGATGACACACCTGTCACGACAGGAATCTGAGGTTTACAGTTGAGGTGCTTGCACATTTGGAATGGAGGTGACTCCAAGAGGAGGAAGAACCTACGATTCTAGCGAGTTCCAAGCTTTATACTTTTGATCCTATACCCGTAACTGGAGAGAGGCCAGAAGACTCCAAGGGACTAACCTTGAACCTTGGGAGCCAGGCAATGGGAAAGTATCATCATTTTTGTTGCCAGCTCAGCTTTAGGCAGAATCCCGGGTCCTTTTGCTGAGGGACAGGCTGGTTCTAAATGTGATGTGATCTTACCCAGTTCTCGGAATGTCTGCAATCAGAGGCACTGCTAACCCTGATGTCACCTGTCAGTCCCCCTGGACCTGGACTGTCCAGGTCAGGGTACCTTGAACTGGGGTGGAATATGGGTTTGCAGAAGCTGTCTGGTCAGACCCTTACCTCCCATGCCCCAAACCTTCCATTGCTCGCAGTACCCTCAACGTCAAGCTACAGGGGCCTCTCCTGGGCCCCTTGAGGCTTACAACATGCTCCCTTCATGATCTTACATCTGAGCCTTGGAGATACTCACAGGGCTTCTCTGGTATCCTTCTCAAGGCAGGCTTCAGTCCCTCAGGATGTGGTTCCTAACAAGGCAAGTGCTTGCTAAGGACTTAGTGCTGGGTACTAGGCATGCCCAGCGGATTTATGACTCCTGAGCTTGTAGTCCAGAGTCCTGCCTTTCTTCTAGAGGTAGGGCCTTTCTTTAGCTCAGGGGTTTGTGAGCCTGGCAAACAGCAGGAGGGGTGCCTCACCCTGGAGTACCCTTCAGAGCATATGGCAAAGCCCTGGCTCCCTTCGCAGCAGCTTGTGTCCTGGGTTCTAGATGCTTCCACATCCCTGGGCTCTTCAGTGGGGCTGTGCAATTCAGCTGTCACAGATGGGGAATGGGGAGCAGTATTGTGATACCCTCACTGACCAGCCATATCCTGAGCCAAGGGGAAAGGCATGTTCTCTGTCAGAGAAAAAGAACACCCACAAAGCTGTGGCTGAATGGGAGAGGCCTAGCAGAACTGATGAGGTGCCACCTAGCACCAGGCAGCCAGGCATGCTTCCAGGGGAGGTAGGTAACCCTGCTGATAGAGAGAGTAGAGACTCCAATACAGAGACCCAAAGGTTCCTGGGAGAATGGGAAGCAGAGAGTTTTCTGGTCAGATAGACTTTGGAAAGATTGTGGGGACTCTCTGGGTGAAGAGCCAGAAGGCCTGAGCCTGGATGCCCCAGAGGCCCTTGGAGGCAAAGGGTGCCCTGATGGCCAAGGCAGGGATGAGGCTGTTGCTTTTCTTTTCTAGACACCTCTGAAGAGAGTCCCCTTGTCCTTCCCTTCAGCATGTCACCAGGAGCAAGTGTCTGAGGAAGTGAGCCCTAGAGGCCAGCACAGCCCCTGCCTAGGGAAGGCTCTTTCTGTTGTTTCTCTTCACAGCCCCACTCTCATTACAAAGAGAGGGTTCAGGTGCTTGCCTAGGCTCCCTTTGGATGCTGCTTTTCTTTAGGGTACCAGGGTTACCTGGCATTTAAGAGGCTAGAGGTAGAGGTCCCAGAGCCCTGCAGATGCCTTTAGAATCCTTTAATCTTCACTGTTGCCCCCATGAGACATTGCAGGGCTTAGAGGTCAGGTTGATTGATGGGCCAGGGCTGGGTGCTGCTGCCTGGGGTTTCACGTGGCATGGACTGAGTCAGTTTGCACCCAGCCTCTCAGTAGCCGCCGATGGCAGGCACTTGAGTTAAGTGTGGCTAATTTAGTACAATGACATGATGCCAGCAGTAATTTTGCATTTTGGAGGCAATAAGAGACAGCACAAGGCCTGTCCCAGATGTACCAAGAAGGGCTGGAGAGAGTAGTGGACAAGGAGCTTGGTGTGGGGGTAGAAAGGGCTGGGCATTTCCCAGCCACTAATTGAAGCCAGGGCCCTGGGGGTGGCACCTGCAGTGCATGGAGATTTGTGAGAAAGATGAACTTGGTCCCAGCTTGGTGAAAGCAATGAGTCTGCATAGAGGCTGAGCGCAGTGAATGTCTGTCCATGGCCACTGTAAGCCCTAACTCTCCCATGTTTGCTTGCCCACTATACTTCCCTCTCTTGCATCAGGAGGATCAGGGGGTCTTAGGGCGAGCTCAACATAGGAGCCACCCCTGAGGAGCAGAGGGACAGAGGCAGCTCCTGTGGACAGGCCACGGCAGGTGGCAGGATGAAGTTGGGGACCTGACATTTCTCCTTTACAGCATCCTTGCATCTTGGTTTCATAGCACAAGCCCCACCTTTGTTCTAGATGAGAAGGAACTGGGTAGGGAATTTGCAGGGTGGTGGTTCTGAGCTATGCCAGAGCCACATCTCACCACCAACCGGACTTCATACCCCTAGCCCCCGTTTCACTTCACCCTTTAACAAGCATCCCTGAGCTCTAGGTGCCTCTGCAAGCCAGCCAGGCATATGAGGCCAGCATATCCATTCTCTTCCAGGACCTTTCTGGCTGGGCGACCTTGGCTAAGATGGGCTGGTAACTAGGAAGTCCTAGTCCATGGTCACAGATGGACATTGAAAGCTTTCTATCTTGTCACCACCATTTCTGTGGGCCAGTGGACATAGCCGCAAAGGTAGAAAGTTCCTCTCTTTGGGCCCCTGAGGACTAAGAGGTGTTCAGAAATAGGAAGGCTGGGGTCCTAATGCCACACTAGGTAGGATGGTGTGAAAAGGGCTGAGCTGAAGAGGATATCAGGGTGGCCTGATGAAAAGTTCCTCTGAGCTGACTAGAATGGGGCAGTGTGCACCCTCAGTCAGAATACTGGGCTTGAAGCCCCAGGTTCCCAGACACCCCTCCACAAGCATCCCCTTCTGTCTTATTTGCCTAAGACCACACAGCTTGTATAGGGAAGTAACAAAACACTCCACACTAATGAAAATTGAAGTCTAATAATGCGTGATGTTTTGCTGGTACACACAGACACACACACAGAGACCCACAGACACATATACAAACACACATATCCATACAGAGACACATACACACAGACACACATGAACAGACACATGTATACACACAGACATACAGATACACTCACATAGACACAAGCACACACACAGATACACACTGACAGACACATACACATTCACAGACACATATATACATACAATGAAGGAAAGTTCATAACAGGAAATGATTATGTTAAAGAGAGACCAGTCATCTTAGGTAACACCTTAAGAAGAGGGACAAGGTGGAGCTAACTGAGCTGGTGCTGTTGCTCAGTGGGCAGAGCAGCTGCCCTCCATGCACAAAGTCTTTCTTTCTTTCCACAGGACCTTATAGATTGGGTATAGCAGTGCATGCCTATAATCCCAGCACCTGAGAGATGAAGGCAGGAGGGTCAGAAGTTCAAGGCTGGGTCTGTGATATGGCTTAGCAGACTGGGGTTTGATCCCTAGAGCCCACTGAGGAAGGAGAGAACCCATTCCCTAAAGTTGTCCTCTGACCTCCACAGACACACAGTGGTCCCATGCCTCCCCTCCCCTCATAAGAAAATGAAGAAGTTCAAGGTTATCCTTATCCACATAGGGATTTTGAAGCCAGCTCAGGCTACATGAGCCCTAGTCTCAAGAAGAAAAAAAAAAAATAAAGGTGGCTCAGCAGTTCAAAGCACTAGCTGCTCTTCCAGAGGACCTGGTTTGATTCTCAGCACCCATATGGTGGCTCCCAACTACAACTCCAGTTTCAGGAGATCTGACACTCTCTGGTGACATTTCTGGTCTGCTAAGGCACCAGGCATGCACAGACATACATGCAGGCAAAACAATTATACACATGAAATGATAATAAAAAGAAAACCTTAAAAAACAAATCAAATACATATATGGTGTTGGATTTCTTGCTGTGTGAGTATGACTTACTCATGTGTCCATTGGCATTGATCAATAACATACATTTTCCCGAGTCTTCAACCAGATTTCCTCCTAGGAAACTGAGATCTCTTCATATTGAAGCAAATTGTCTCATTTAATTTTTTTCAAAGTTGAGGATCAAATCCAGGTTTCTCTCTCTCTCTCTCTCTCTCTCTCTCTTTTGGTTTTTCAAGACAGGGTTTCTCTGTGTAGCCCTGGCTGCCCTGGAACTCACTCTGTAGACTAGGCTGGCCTCACTCAGAAATCCACCTGCCTCTGCCTCCCAAGTGCTGGGATTAAAGGCATGCACCACCACTGCCCTGCCAAATCCAGGTTTCCAAGCATGCTTTCAATCATTTCTACAGTGGCATCTGAGCCCCAAACTTGAAAAATAGCCTACTTGTTTAGCTCTATATTTTAAAGACTTATTTTATTACTAGTTTATATATCTGTTTGTCTGTGTGAGTGTATACTGCTTGTGTGGGCATCCTTGGAGGCCAGAACAGGGCATCAGATCCCCTAGAGCTGATGTTACAGGTGGTTGTGAGCCGCCCAACATGGTCGCTGGGAACCAAATGTCAGTCATTGAAAGAGGAGCAAGCACGCTGAAGTGCTGAGACCTCCTCCAGCCCTTTGGTTAGTCCTGTTACATACAAACCTGACATCATGTGTTGATTTTATGCCCAACATTCTGTAAAGCTCAGGAATTCTGATGATTGCTCAGTGGGTTACTTCAGATCTAAGTGTACAATCCTGTCACCTGTGAAAAATTGCAGCTCTGTCCCCGCCTTTCTGGGAGTCTCTCCATCTTTTATTTGTTTTTCTTATCATATTACACTGGCCACAGCTGCACTTCCAAAGCTGAGGAGATACGTCTGAGGTAAAGCACTTACCTCGCTTCTGGGTTTAAAAAGGAAGCTTTCAACACCCCCCCCCATCAAAGACTGCCTCTTCACTTTCCTTCTTTTAAAATAGAATATCTTTTATTTATTCTTTAAGGATTAAAAAAATATGTATATGTGTGCACACATCTTCTGCCTGCGTGTATGTAAGTGGACTGCATGCGTGCCTGGTGCCTGCGAGGCCAGAAGTGGAAGTGGAGTTAGAGATGGTTGTTAGTTAGCTGCCCTCATGGTGCTGAGAATAAAAGTCATGTCTTCTGAAAGCATAGTAAGTACTCTTTTTTAAATTCACTTTACATCCTGCTCACTGCCCCCACTGCTCACCTCCTCCCACACCTCCTCCTCTATGCCCCCTCCCCTTCTCCCTGGGTGGGGGCCCCTGGGTATCCCTTGACCCTGGCAATCAAGTCTCTGCAGGGATAGGTGCATCCTCTCCCACTGAGGCCAGACGAAGCAGCCCAGCTAGAATATATCCCATGGACAGGAAACAGCTTTTGGGATAGCTGCCCTCCTCCACTTGTTCTGGACCCACACAAAGACTTGCTAGGGCAAGTGCTCTTAACAATTCACCAATCTCTCCAGCTCTGAGGGTTTTATCCATGGAAACAGTGACTATTAATTCTTCCCACCCTAACTCCCCTTACTGGTAAACAACCCCCGGCATGTCCTCTCCTTATTTTCTTTTGTCTTTTTCCCCATTGAGTCCAGTTAGTGCTGCGTGTTAGAATGTTGACAGATCTTTTTGGCTTCATCTTGTGTAGATCTGGTCTAGATAACCAGAACTGCAGTGAGTCCCTGGCCAGGAGACTGCACCTCACAGCCTTTCCCTACCCTCTAGAGTTTACTTAACAAAACAATAGCAGCAGCAGCAGGGTTTCACTATGAAGCCCTTGAATTCCTGGAACTAGACTTGTAGACCAGGTTGGCCTTGAACTCACAGAGATCCACCTGCTTCTGCCTCTTGCACAGTGATCAAAGGTGTGTGCCACAGCGCCTTTGAAATAAAGTTCTTGCTCCTTTCCTACACTGTTTACACGGTTCTCTTTTCTAATAATAATGAGACTTGTTCCTCTAGTATATATCAGCTCTCACGGCTGTCCTCTTCACTGCTGAATTCCACTCTCATCCTTTCTGCACACCTGCACGTGTCTGCGATTCTCTTTTTCTAGGGCTGGGAACGCAGAGTCCTTGGAATACAAGTGTATGTTGCCTTCTGCTCTGTTCCTGATCATCTTTAAATATTGAGCTGTTGGCCTCTTGCTTACCTCCTGGCCTTAACTTTTTCATTTATCTGTAGTTTAATTAATTAATTAATTAATTAATTTTGGTTTTTCGAGACAGGGATCCTCTGTGTAGCCCTGGCTATCCTGGAACTCACTCGATAGACCAGGCTGGCCTCGAACTCAGAAATCCACCTGCCTCTGCCTCCCAAGTGCTGGGATTAAAGGCGTGTGCCACAACTGTCTGACTGTAGTTTAATTTTAAAATCATGTCATAAAACAAATAAAGAGTATGTCTGCTCGGTTTTCTGGTAAAGTCAGGATGAGATTGGAATTGTGGCCAGCCTTCTACAGGTGGAGTTTACAGGTGAGTGATGTGGTCCTCGGGTCCTGGGTTAAGGATGCACTCTCTCTTCTCTCTCTTTTTGTTTTCTTTGTTCTTCTTGCATGTATATGTGTCTGTATATACACATATACATAAATGTATATATATGTGTGTGTGTATATATACATATATGTGTATACATACACACATATATGCATCACACATGGGCAGTGTCTTAGGAGGTCAGAAGAGGGTGTCAGATCCCCTGGGACTGGAGTCACAGACAGTTGTGTGCTACATGTGGGTGCTGGGAATTGAACTTGAGTTCTTTAGAAGAGCAGCCAGTGTTTCTAACTACTGAGCCATCTCTCCAGTTCCCTTACTTTATATTTTAAAATAATTTATTTCAAAGATTGTGTGTGTGTGTGTCTACCACGTGTGTCCAGGAGCTCACAGAGGCCAGAAAATGGTGTTGGATCCCCTGGAACTGGAGTTGAGGTAGTGGTGAGTCACCACGGGGTCATCAGTTTGACTAGGCTGGCATCAGTGAACTCCAGGGATCTGCCTGTCTCTTGCCCCAGCACTGGAGCTACAGACTCACACTGCCATCCCTAGCTTTTATGTGGATTCTGGGATCCAAACTCAGTCTTCGTGCTTTTGTGGCAGTTGCCTCACCGAGTAAGCCATCTCCCAGATCCTGGCATTTCTGCTCCAGTTGTAGAATCCTTCCTGCTGTTTCTGATTTGGAGCAGTTAGAAACAGCCCCCTGCTTTATTTGTCCTGCCATGGCTAGTTTGGTGTTTCCTGACTGTTCTTAATTGGCTTTCAGGTCATGTGACCTAAACTCCTGCTAGAAACAACACAAGGGGAGAGGGTTTATTTGGAATGACAGTTTGGAGGGAATTTGGTCCGTAGTCACTTGGTCCCATGCTGTTGGGCAGGGCACTGTGGTAGTGGGAACATGTGGAGCAGAGCTGTTTAGCTTACCACAGCCAGAAAGCAGAGAGACGGAAAGGGACCAGAGACAAGATACCCTAGTGACCTACTTTCTCCAGAGAGGCCCCACTTCCTGAAGTTTCAAATCTGCCAAAACAGTGCCACCAGCTAGGGACCAAAAGTTCAACACATGAGCCTGCGGGGGAACACTTCATACTCTGTAACAGCAGCCCAGGTCCTGGACCCCTCATCCAGCACCAGCAGCTACTGTGTTCTACAGTGCTCTGGTCCTGGCACAAGCAGACTGTCCCATAGGCAGAAGGCCTCTTGCTCAGAGATGGTGTCAGTCTTTCTACCCACTCAGACTGCCTGTCCCCAGATATCACAGGCAGAACCAGAGCCCCTGGCTTTCTGTTCTCTTCTTTCATAAGCCTGTGCTGTATATATCTCTCTGGTCACAGGCCCCACTGATGGTAGGGAGTGTCCTAGGTCCAGTCTCACCTGTCCCTTAACTTGGAGCCTGTAGGCTGCTGTCCTTACCACTCTTAGGAGGTGTTCCATTCCTGGCTTGTCGAGAGGATGGCACCTTCTTAGGGTGTCACTAATCTGTGAGTGTACCATGCCTTGTACTGGGGCCATGAGGATTGTACATTGGCAGCAGACCTCCTTGGCAATGAAGTGACTTGCCCTTCCTGTCTTCTGTCTCCTCACTTCTGGTAGATGGGCCTTCAACCTGAGAGCTGAAGGTCTTACTATGTTTTGTAGAGAAATGGCACCTTCCCCTACAGGATGGCCATACTGCAACCCTGGGAAGCAACAGGACTGGGCTGGAGTCTGTGGCTGGATTTCCGATCTTAGACTCATGAGCAACCTGCTTGCTGCTCTCCCCTGATAGAGACTTCATTCCTCTTGCCCTCCTCTGCTCCGTGTCTGCCCTCATCCTCCCTGTTCCAGCTTAAACAGGGTCTCACAGAGAGGCCTGTACCTTGTTTTTACCTTCAAGCAGTCCTTCAGCCCAGGACTAGAGGCCATCCCTGAAGGTGGCCTCAGGGACAGGCCATTGAGGGAGACCACACACGGGAGTCCATGCTTTGCATTACACTCCATGCTCAGACACCACCACTGCATCTCAAGAAGGACAAGGTTGACTTCATTGTCTCTCCAACAGGGCCCAGGCCGACATCCCCACCCCCCTCTCCTCTGCCTCCTCTGAAGGGATCATCGTTCAGACTTGGAATGTGCGTGCTTCTCTGAGAGGTCCAGTGTGACTTCCTGTTTGAAGATCTTCTGAGTTTATGGAATTTCAGAAACGCTCTGTTAATAAAGGCAGGCTGACCTTTGACCCTTTCCCCCCCAACATCCTGTAACAGGAAGCCAGAGATTCACTTCTGCCCCACCTACCGGAGGGGAGCAAGGAAACATCCCTAGGAGGAAGGCCATTGGCTTTTGCCCTCCACCCTCATTCTGGAAAGTTCCATGCCCTCCCCTGGGGGTGACTGAGACACCCTTGCAGGATAGTGTAGGATAGTTAATGAGGACCAGAGCTCTGCATGGACAGCGGAGGTGGTTTTCCTCTCCTGAGCTGGTGGTATAGAGCCTGGGGGAGGGGCACATCACCTCCTGCTAAAACTGTGAGGACCCTTGGGGACCCTCAGAGTCTAGTTCTCCCACCCAGGGAGGGGTGGTGGCGAGGCCATCAATTTAAGAGTCTTATTTACCTTGAGCTACTCAGCCAAGCAGACACATTATTTAGGGACTAGAATAAAAAGCCATTCACTTTACTTCAATTGACCATTTAGTTCAATTTGCGTGTTAGTGCAGGTAATTACTGCAGTAATGACACGTGGTAATCGGGCTGATTGGGAGCCTGCCGGCTCTGTATTAATACCTCCGTCATATACACTAATTACCCATGTGTTGCCATGGTTATCTGCATGGACGCCGTGTTAACGACACCCTGGAAACATAGAGCAATAGCGGGTGTTGAATTAAATCTTTGTGTTCTCTTAGAGCTAAAAGCGCGTTTCACATAAAATAATCATGAATAAAATGAGATCATCTTGGTGGAGTTGCCAGGAAGCTGATTAACTGAGCTGTGTAAATGTGACTTTACCCCACTCAAGAATCAGAGTCTCCCAAACGTTGTTGGGGTTGCTAGGCAACACCCCGAGATTACATCACTCACACAAGCTGAGCTGCCCGCAATGTCATCTCTGCATGGTTACAGCACTTCTGTGGAGAGGGTGAGTGTAACAGAAATGACATTATTTTCCCCTGAGTGATGGGTATAAATGGTTGGCGGGCCTCTGAAGGCCGAGGAGGAGAGGTTTAGGAATACCTGTGTGACGCACTAGGAGTATGATGGATGTTCCACTGGTGATACTAATGTATGCGCATGGGAAGGTACGTGATTAGGTAGCAAGGGGTCTGAAAGCTTGGTCAGAGGAGCCCACCCTCTTCCTGCCAATGAACAGGCCACTGGCAAAGGAGCTACATAGCCTGAGCTGGGGAAAGCCCCTGTCCTGTACCACCAGGGTCCGACTCCGGCTTCCCCTGCAATGTCAGGAGTGAAGCATTAAAGCAAAGTACAAGGAATGGCCCTGAGTATAAGTTATGGGAGGTGAGCAAAGGGAAGCTGTATGGCTCGAGCAGAGAGGAAAGCAGGTTGGGAGGCCAGAGTTCACCTGGATGATCATCTTTTGTTGACTCTCATCTGTCCCTTGTTTAGCTGGCCCTATCACTCTCTATTTGGCCCTGCTGGTCCAGCAACACCATCCTGGGTAATCTAATCCTCTGATAATAACTCCTCTCTGGGGTTCGATCTGTCAGACTATATAGCTCATTCCTATACTACAGCCTTTGCACTCAGCACTCTCTGAAGCCTCTCCAGGTGTTCACTAGCCCTCCACCTCCACCAGCTCACTCTCTGACTCTCTAGGTTCCCAGCTCTGGTATCCATCCTCAGGGTCTGGCTTCCCCATCCACTCTAGCTTGATTTGCTGTGTGACATGTCTCTTCTGTCAGAGACCGAGTTCTCTGCTTATGAGTTTGCCGAGTTCTATCACTTACCTTGCAGCCCACGGAAGAGGTAGAAAGTTCCCTCTCCTTGTCTGAGTTCAACACGGAGTTGTCAGCTTAGTAACACACAATGGAGCTGGTGACAGGTAGCCGCTCAGACGGCTTTAGGACATCTCAACACTGTCCTCAGGTCAAAGCCGGACAATGGCTCTCTCTTTTCAGTCCTCGGGAGGTATCCCTAGGCCACCTGTAACTCGGTGGTACTCTTTCCTTGGTATAGTGTCACCAGGGAGGCAGAGAGGAAAGAAAACAGGCATGCGAGAGCTGGCATTTGTTTTGAGAGGTGTGTGATGCTGCCCACTGTGAAGAAAATTTGCCGGGCATAGCTGGCTGTGGGAGCCACCGCAGAGCTGACTGAAGGTCTCTGGAATTTCCTGATTTGGGATGCCCTTCAGGGAAAAGACCACTGTGACTTCAGGCTGAGAGTCCAGCATGGAAGTTGAGGATGATCAGAGTGTGCTTGCTTCCTCTGAGGTGGGCACCATGATCAGCTCCACGTGGGGCTGGGGCAGGTGTACTCTTTGGGCTACTTTATTGGGTTCTTTCTCCTACCACCTTTCTCTACCCATATTCCATACTAATCCCTTCTAATCCTTCAACAATAGGTAGGAGAGAAAGATGGTTAGGTGGGAAAGGGGCAGAGATCTCTTTAGACTATTTCCTGCTGATTACGGAGTTGAGTTCCTTGGGGCAAGTCCAATCTTTGTAGTGAGGATATTTCCAGCCCCAATCCAGCAAAGAGCAATCCAGCAATAGCAAAAGCAGCAAATGCGATAGCAGGAACCTGCAGTAGCCACGACAGACCTTCCTGGAGCTCTCACGTTTATACCCTCTCAGGAGTCCCCAGAATTCCAAACGTAACAATCTGCAGCTGGCAAAAATCACACCCCTCCTAGAGCAGCAGAAGAAACACAGTTAGTGGCTGTGAACAATCTGAAGCAGCCCCATATCCCACACCTGGAATTAAAACGAAAACACAATCACATAAGATAACTGGGCTTTTAAAGAAACTAGAATTCTCACTATAGACTGGGGCTGATTCAAGGCTGCAGGCTTGGGATGGGGGAGTAGAGGGTTCCTAAGGTCCCTTGGAGAGTGGCTTGTAAGGGGGTGAGTTTTGAGGAGGATATATATGGTATTGGGGTACAGATGATGGAAGCTCTGACCCCCTCTGAATGATGTGCTTGCCTTGCACAGATCCAAGGATCTTTGTCATAAGGGTCATATAAGGGTCACACTTATGTCTGGTTGTTTCTGCAGTGCTGGGGAGGCAGACCAGGCTCCAGCTTCTGCAGATAGGTGCTCCGCCGATAAATGCTAGCTTATTCTCTCTCTCTCCCTCTCCCTCTCCCTCCCTCCCTTTCTCTCTCTCTCTCTCTCTCTCTCTCTCTCTCTCTCTCTCTCTCTTTTTCTCTCTC
>NW_022196897.1:15415593-15426170 GCF_008632895.1 Mastomys coucha
TGGGATCACTCTTTTTTTTTTTAAAGATATATTTATTCATTTTATGCATATGATTACAATGTAGCTGCCTTTAGACACACCAGAAGAGGGAATTGTATGCATTACAATTACAGATGGTTGTGAGCCCCTTGGTTGCTGGGAGTTGAACTCAGGACCTCTGGAAGAGCCGTCAGTAATCTTAACCTCTGAGCCATCTCTCCAGAGCCCCCTTGGGATTTCTTTAAGTTGTCTAGGTTGGTATCCAACTTCTGGGTTCAAGCAATCCTCTTGCCTTAGCCTCTTGAATAGATGGGACTGTCCAGCAGCTGTGCACTTAGATTAGGGTTATATCTTCAAATTTTTACCAAGGGCCTGATGGGATAAAGTGTTTTACATAGTAAGAACAAGCTGGGGATAAGACACGGGGTGGAGATACCCTGGCCTGGAGTATGTGTGTGTACATGTGTGTACATGTGTGTACATGTGTGAGTGTGTATGTGTGTATACTATGTACATGTGTGAGTGTGTATGTGTGTGTCTACACTGTAGTGAGCCTCAGATGACAGCCACCACTGACTCCAAGGAAGAAGACTCATGGGCAGCCCTGGTAAAGAGAGTCCTCTGTCCCCACTGCCTTGGTAAGTCCAAGTTCCCAACAGTCCTAGGATTGTTCTCAGCAGTCCAGAGCACATGGAGGGGGCATGGGGCTTACATAACCTACATATTCCGTATGCATATAGGCCCATAGTCAACTGCCATTACTGCTGCTAGGATCTCACCAGACGTGACATTCATGCAACCAGAATGACAACAATGGAAACTCAACTAAAGGCCTCATCACCGACTGCACTCAGCCAGGGGATGGGGGCTCATGAGGCCCTGGCAGGGACTCCAGAGATACTAGGTCCCATACTGGACAAGGGTCTGAGAGTAGACATGCCTGGCTTCAGATTTCCCAGGGCTATGTGTGGTGACAACCTGCCGGCTCTCCCAGTTTCTTCATCATGTTATCCATGAGTCTTTCCATTTCCACTCGTGGGGCTGAAATACTCTGCAGGGGTTAAGAGCAAAGCCTGAGAAAGCTGACTCTCCAGTTCCCTTCCTCTCCCTTGCGTGAAGCCCGAATGGTGCCAATCTGCTCCCAGACCTGCTTGGGAAATGCTCTGGCAGGGAGAACTTGGCACATGCTGTCTGTAAGCAGGGCAAAGATCCTCCCGGCCTCGGCTCCCAGATTTGCAGCCACTGCCAATGCTGCTCGGCACAGACCCTCTGACATACATGCTTTTGCTTCTAGCAGTCTTGGGGGCCCTGCCCAGCCCATTGCATCTGAGCCAAGCTGTGCTATTTGTTGGAGGGTTCCAGGTCTATCCTGTGGTCTGGATTCTCCTCCTTTCTGCACCACATAGCCACTGTGTGGCCAGCTAGGCCATAGCCCATGGAGGCAGACTTACAGTGTGTTATGCTGGGTGCTGCTTGGGGCTGACCTAGAGCAAGGCCTCTGAGCCCCAATGGTTGAATGATGACAATCCTGATGGACGTGGTTTTTAGCCTCCAGGGCCAAGGGAGACATTGTAACTCAGGCTGGGAGACAGAAAAAAAGCTGAAAAGTTCTAGAATGCTAACCAGGCATAGTAGCACATACCAGCTCCTACGAGATGGAGGTGGGAGGAATTCAAGTCAGCTTTGAATATATAGTGAGTTTGAGGCTAGCCTGGGCTACAGGAGATTCTGTCAAAAACAAAAACAAAAACAAAAAACAAAACAAAACAAAAAACCTGAAAAGTTCTAATGGGGTTGGGAAAAACAGCTCAGTGGAAAAGAATGCTTGCTCTATAGGCATAAGGATCTGCATGTGAGTCCCTGGCAGCCATGTAAAAAGCTGGGCCTGGCTGTGCATGCTTACAACCTCATTTGGGACCCAGCACAGCCCAATGATGCCAAGAGTGATTCACTTAGTGGAGACTTAGTGTAGAGAAATGCCAAGACCCATTTTATCAACTGTGCCTGAGACACTTATTAGTGTGGACCTATTTAAAAAAAAAAACCCCAATGGGCTTCAAGCTACCATCTGTAGTAGTGAGTGGGAAGGTTCCTCCTAGGTTGGTAGAGGACATGGTCTCTGGGCAGTGGGAACAATCTAAAAGCCTTTGGGCTGTTTGCTAAGCACCTGCTCTCTATACTGAAGCCAAGGTAGGGTAGTCAAGACCTATATTTACATTCAGCATTGCCTGTGCTCAAAAATGACCTTGCCAAAGTAGTGGTACCTAGAAGAGTCCGGCTCTTCGGATCTGTAAATAAGAGCTGTGTGGCAGACTGACAGAGGGCGTGGGGAGAGCAGAGCCAGGTAAGATGCCTTACCTCCTCAGCTCCTCTACTCCAAGCCCCATTAAACTGTGTGTATCAGGTCAATCCTCCAATGTAGGCAGGGTGTTCTTGTTGTGACTTCCGAAGGGATCTAGCAGGGCGTTCTAAACTGCAATCAGTCTGTGGTGAGTGTCCATGTCCTGGGAGTGTGAGACTAGAGGGAAACAAAGACAGTTGCTCAGGCTGCCTTCTTAGAGTCAGAGGTTGAACTTTTCTAGCCTTCATATGGAAGTGGGAGCCATATCAAGCTGTTTGAGGTCTCTGCATGGATGGGAAATGCAAAGAGTAGTGGAGCAAGGGAGGTCCTGGGACATGCCCCCACCTCCCCGTCTCAGTATCCCCTGTGGAAGAAGGGGACTTTTTATAGTTCTCCAGAGGGAGTCCTAGGACACCTAGGATGGATTCTAGTTTGCATCTGAGCTCTGTTTACTGGTAGCTGTGTGCCTTTGGGAAAGTTATACACTTCTTTGTGCCTATGTGATCTGATTTGGAAAGTGGGCATGATGACAGTCGCAGCATGAGGTGAAGATGACTCTCTTCTCGAGCCCCAAGAAAGGCAAGGAGGGAGCTGAGGACAAAGCAGTGGCCAGCCATTAGAGGTGCTTTCTTGTAGGAAGCGAGTTCCAGCTACTCAGGAGGACATCTGTACTGCGGAGGGGATCTCCAGGGAGAGGCCTCACCCAGGGAAGCTGGGTGGTACGGGGTGGAAGTAGGTCTGCAGAGGTCCTCAAAGCTCACCCTCCCCATTCCAAGGTCTCATGTTACCATGATGGAGGTGGAGGGTGGTGAGGCATGAGGAAGCCTTGCCCCAGGCCTGTCTGGTGGTATGCATCTGACTTGTGCCTGGCAGTTTGTGGTGGGGCAGAGATGGATGGGTGCCTGTTTCAAGACTGAGGTCAGCCTAAGGCAGTTGATCCTTCATGTTCCGGGGGAAAGTCTGCATGGTGGGGCTTTCACCAGGCCATAGAACCCCACCTGGCCTTCCTGCCAGGCCCTTGGAGGGAAGGGAGCCTGGGACTTCCCTGCAGTGAGTTACACTTGCTCTTGACTTTGGTTTTGATGGCTGGATCTCTTCTCTGTCCATCCTCTCTGTCTGCCTCTGGGTCTGTACTGCAGATCTTGAGGGGTGCTGGTGTTAGAGATAATATCAGTGTCCCACATGGGAACACACAGAAACAACGGAAAAGCATCTTTTCAAGAAAAATCTTTTTACAAAGGAGTGAGCTACTGTTGTGTGTACTACCACCTCCTACAAGCTAGAACGCAGACTGGGCTGGCAACACGTGGGCAGCATGGCTCCAGTCTTTCAGCCCTGATGTAGGTGATGTCGGTGCTTCTCCCACTGCTGGGAGCGTGACCTCACGTCTGATGTGATTGGCTAATAGATGCAAAGGGGAAGAGAAAAGAAAAGGGAAAGTTCAGGAAAGAGTCTTCGCTTGGTTAGACAGAGGAACATATGCAAGAAAGAACACAGATCTTTTGTCTTCCTTCCTTCCTTCCTTCTTTCCTTCTTTCTTTCTTTCTTTCTTTCTTTCTTTCTTTCTTTCTTTCTTTCTTTCTTTCTCTTTTCTTGAGACAGCCCAGGTTTTGAACTCTAGAACCTCCTGTCCCCACCTCTAGCTACCCCAGCCCTTGGCAGGTGATGGTCACAGGTATGTACCATTACACACGAGTGGACAAAATCTTGACAGGGTGCTTGTGAACTTGGAGGCTTGGGAGGTAGTATTCAAGGCTGCTTGTAGAAAGAGCCTTAAGGAAGGACTGGCCAGGGCCAGGAAGGAACCTTCTATACAGCCTTGGACCTACCAGCTCAGCCCTCTGCAAATGGGCCAAATGACAGCCCAGTCTGAGGAGGAATACCATAAAGTACATGTTCCGTTGATGTCCTTGGTTCCTGCTGGGTGAGGCCAAGGATGGGAAACTGAGGCCCATGAAGGGGTACCCAAGTTGGCCTGTTATCTAGGGATGCAGCCACCCACTCTGTGCAAAGCTCAGCATAGCTCTGGACAGGGTATCCTTTTGTTCTTCCCATGAGCCTTCTTTCCCCCAGGTCTCCTTTCTTCTAAAGCCCTCTCTGAGGTCTTCTACCTCCTCTCATTACAGTTTGGGGTGGGCAGTGTCTCTTTAGGGGTTGCCAGGCCCTGCTTCAAGAGGCTTGTGGTTGGGCAAATGGTCTGCAGCCAGTGTTGAGAGACAGGGGGATGCAGGGCTCCCTGCACTCACAGCAGCCGGCCCTACCCTCTTCCACCGGGGCCATTTCCCTGATTCCTGATTTTTCATTACAGCAGCACACAGTCTCAGAGTTACCCAAGGTCACAGAGCTGCAAGGGGAGCAGAATGAGGCCATTACACCAGCCTCTAATGTCCCTGCAGCCTCAGCTCGCTAGCTGCCTCGATCAAGCACCCGGGACACTCCAATTTCCGCCTGTCCTGAGGTGATCGTATCAGGGCCTGAGTGATCTCCTTGCCGGCGGGCAGTGGAGATGCTGTGGCAGCAAGCTGGCTGTTTCCCTACTCAGCCACCTTCTGAGTCCACCCGTCCTCTCCCTTGAGAACAAAAGGGAGGCACCAGCTGAGACCATTGGCTGAGAAATGGCTGGCGGGATGTCTCCCTGCGCTTCACCCTTGCCCTATAAGAGTTCAGGCTTAGTTCAGCTGCTGGCTGGCCAGGAGCACCAGTCATTGCCCATCAGTCTGGCTGGCTGGAAGGGCTAGGATGCTAGGCTCTAGCTGTTCTGCATGGGATGGGTGGGTGAGGAGCTACGCTAGCTGGGGCCTGGGGGTAATAGCTTCTCTTGGGGTTTCTTAAGGCAGACCTCTGTCACCCATCATTTCAGCTTATGAAAGGTCTGCGGTCCTGGGATATTGGCTGATGCTGAGCCCTATGTTGACCTCCCCTCCCATCTGCCAAGAGCAGGAGCTGGGTGAGATGGCCCAGGATAAAGAATGAGTTGGCAACTCTGGGTTTCTGATCCTCACCCCTTAGACGTTTTTGTGATGGTCCATATGTCACACCTGGCCCCCATTTGCAAGGGATGTGGAGGCCATGATGCTGGCTCATTAAGATCTATCTCA
Organism: Mastomys coucha; assembly: GCF_008632895.1. Lineage (NCBI taxonomy): Eukaryota > Metazoa > Chordata > Mammalia > Rodentia > Muridae > Mastomys > Mastomys coucha. The sequence goes on from NW_022196897.1 coordinate 15,421,012, forward strand.
ACAGAAACAGCAAAAATGCAAATGTCTCTTCTGGGGGAGGAAGAGACGGGCTGTGGCCTGTCCCTGGACAGAGTCTTCAGCAAGCAAGAGGGGAATGTAGTCCTTTAGCTTCCTGGTGCTCAGTTGGAAGTGGCTGTGGTCATACTCAGGACCACAGCACTGAAATAGAGCTTAGATACACGGTGCTCATGGGGTGAGGTGCTGGGATCAGAGGTAATAGGAGTGGACCCAGTGAGTGTGCTTATCTGGAGTGTATATTTACAAACTCTCAACTGTACATGGAAAGGGACAACTTCTGTCTGGGACAACGCCACAGGACTACTTACTTGGGCAATGGGCACAGATTACAATCAAGTGATCCCTGGATGAGATACTGCCATAAGCCAGAATGGGACCTCAGGCCAGCTGTCCTTGTGTCTCTTTGCCCTTTGCTAGGCCTGAATTTGCTACTGGTCCTGAAGCCCAGGGCAGGGTCCTTGGGGTAGGGACTCCTTCCAAAGGTTTGGCTGTCAATGTGCAACATGGGGTCCTTACTAACTAACCCGGGCCACCTTCCAGTTTTCTCTGGCTTGGAAAAACAGCCTGTGGGGGTTGGTTTTCTACTCCAGCTGGAAGACAGGACTCTCTTAGGCATGGACTGCCCTCATCCCATGTCTCCCCTGTGATTTTTACTACACTGTAAATATACCAACATCAGGATTAAACACAAGGGGGAATGGTGGTGGGGGACACAGAGCCTGGACTGGAATTGGAACTACAGAGCCAATCAGCATTTATGTACATTGGTATTCTGCCTGCATGTATGTCTGTGTGAGGGCATCAGATCCCCTAGAACTGGAATTACAAAGAGCTGTGAACTCCCATGTGGGTGATCTTAGATTAGATGGGTGACAGCCAGTGCTCTTAACTGCTGAGCCATCTCTCCTGCCCCAGCTTTCTTTCTCATGAGGTTCAAAGAAGAGGGCTGAAGAAGATCAGGATCTCCAGGGCCAGGGTCCGAGGTCCTACTACAGCTGTGCTGGAATCCTCAGGAAAGGCAGGTATGTCACCCACATCCCCGTTCTCTTGCCACTGGAAGCCCTCTGTGCTCATGTGTGAAGTGAGATTGTTTTGTTGTTTGTTTGAGTAGCTCTCCATCTGTTCATGGATCCCTTGCCTTGCTGTAACTCTAAAATAGATCAAGTCTTCAAGGTGCCATCCTATCACTTAGGTTAGATTGGCTGCCTTTAATTGCAATATTTTCCCCACAGAGGATGGAGCCCTGGGCTCTCCAAGTGAATGTTCTTGCTGTCCTGATGAGGAAACCAAGGCACGACCTCATCTCTACTACCAACCCAATCAGGCTTGGTCATGTCCTGTTAGAGGCTTTTGACCATGGCACTTGACCCAGCTTACCCAGGTCACCTGGGTCAGGCATATACACATTCTGGATATAGCCTGGTACTGGACTTTTGTGACCTTGTGATGATTTGGAGGGCTTTCTGGTTGAGCTGAGGTTCTCACCTTCAGGTTGGGTGCTCCGTCAGTATCTTGAATGGAAACCATAGACCACCCTTGAAGCTCACAAGACTGGAGAAAATCAGTACAGCATCTTGACTATAACAGAAAGGAGGAATTAAGGAGGGAGGTGTCTCTGTTAGTAAATTGATATGGGTCTCAACATGCAAATGCCTGACCTGCCTCCTGCAGGAGCCCAGGACCTTCTGAGTGTGTCCAGGCTATTGACTGCCTGCAGTCTCCTAATGGATGAGTGAAGCTTGCAGGATATGGAGTTCTGGAGAGAAGGCTCAGTGCTTAAAGGCCCTTACTGCTCTTGCAGAGGCCCTGAATTCTGTCCCAGGATCCTTTCTGGGTGGTTCATAACTGCCTTATGGGTGGTCCATGAGGTCATACTCTCTCTTGTGGTCTCCAAGGGCACTGCAATACCCACAATAACACACACATACACACACACACACACACACACACACACACACACACACACACACACAGAGAGAGAGAGAGAGAGAGAGAGAGAGAGAGAGAGAGAGAGAGAGAGAGAGAGAGAGAGAGAGAGAGAGAGAGAGAGAGAGAGAGAGAGAGAGAGAGAGAGAGAGTTAAAAAACAAAAAATAAATATTAAAAAAAGAAGCCCAGAGTTGTTAGGTGGAGATCTAGCTCAGGGAGCCAGAGGATCTCACCAGTCACCTGAAACTTGAGTGGAGCTGGGTATCATTGTCTACAGGGCTGTCAGTCATTAGGAAACACATACAGAACTGCCTTTTCTGATTCCCAAAATGTCCTCCCAGATTGAAGCTACTTAGGGTAGAATCATTTGGTATTTCTTGCTGATAGGTAATAACTCACACTCTAGAGGACACACAGAGCCTGAAGGGAGACCACCTGCTTGAGATCTGGCAGGCCATAGTATAAAGCTCATGGCTAGCCATATGTGTGGAAGATGGGGGAATGAGCAGGGTTGGGGGCATGTCTGTGGAAGATCCCTGGCTCAGCCAGCCAAGATGTCCCAGATCCAAAAGGGTGTACAATCAAGAGATGATATTTGAGTTATTTGAATATGATCCTTTTAGAAAGCAAAGTTAAGTTAAAACGAAAGCAAGCTAGATGCCTACACAGGTTCTGTGGGTTGGGTAGGGCCTCTCCAAAATCCCTGTGTGATGGCTGTTCTTGGTTGCCAATTTGACTACATCTGGAATTAACTAAAACCCAAGAGGATGAATACACCTGTGAGGGATATTTACTACATTAAATCATCTGAAGTGGGAAGATCCATCTTTAATTCAGATCTTTTGAGATAGGATGATCCACCTTTAACCCTTGCTGCTGCAGCCTATAGAAGGACATGGAGGAGGGAAGCTTTTGCTCTTTGCCTGCTTGCTCTGGCTGGTAAATCCATTCCTTCACTGATATTAGAACCTACTTTAGGATTCAGATGTATGCTGAAGACCAGGTGAGACATCCAGCCTCATGAACTGAACAACTGCTGGACTCTTGGACTTTCTACTGTAGACAGAACAACAGTTCTATTGTTGAACTAGCTAGTTCAACATGACTATAACCTTTAAGTATCTAAGTATCTAAGTGTCTATCTACCTATCTATCTATCTGCATCCTGTGCCAGACCTCATGGTTCCACAGCTTCACAGACCCCCAAGACCCTGGGCAAAGAGGCAGAACAGCTTCATGGCCCATCTTCAGCCCTTGCCAGGATTAGAGGGGTGGCTACAGCCCAGTCCCCAGCACTTACTTCAGCCCCAACATGGCTCTGTTAGTGACTGACCCTCTCTTTCTTCCCTACAGGATGACCCTTCCAGTGTCCTTTCCTAGTCACCAAGGGCCACCAATGAGGCCTACTCTATCTGGCTGAAACTGGCTGAAACTGGCAGCCTCAGCTGAGGTTATTGTGTTTCACCCTGAGATGCTTGGATTTACTGGGTTATTGAATCATTTTTCACTCTGCATCTGTGGTAACTGGACTTGGAAATGAAAAGTCGTGTAGTGCCTAAGCATGATGGAAGAGGGTTGGGCGAGCACGAGAGCCTGCCAACCCGTTCGGGCTAAGAGACAGGGACAGAGGAGAGCGGTGCTTGTGGAGACCACTGCCAAAGCCCAGCTGCTGGGAGAAGAAGCCTGCCTTGAAGAGTTCACACAGCTGATGCATCCCATGCCTGTGTCATCAAGCTATGGTATGCTATAACTATAATATCTACAAGGCAGAAAATAATAGGCCTTTTTGTTTTGCAGATTTCTTAGAACATAAAATAAGTACAAAATGGCTGTCTTGAGGAAAGCTTCCTCTAGCATTCAGTCACCTCCCCTCTCCCTCCCCCCTCTTCTTCCTCCTTTTCCTCTTCTGAAATTGGATTATTTCAGAGCCTACAAGGCTCTTGTGCAACGCTGGAACCTGTCCCAAGAGGGCCCATGTGCGTCCTAGGACTCACTTTCTAGTGAGCGAGTAGTGGGGGCTGGAGAGGATGTGGGGGACTTGGGTTAGCCTACAGTGTACAGGCAACTCAAGAGCAGGACTGAGACTTACACTTAGGCCTAAGTGTGTTTACAATGCAACATTTGGGCACCATCCATAGACACTTGTGGCACAGGGGACCAGCAGGCAGCAAGAAGTTGGGGTCTGAAACAGAGCTCTGGTGGGGAGAGACAAAAAGAGACAGGAAAAAGAAATCAAAGAATTCGGCACATATATGCTACTAAGAGCTTTGAGGAAAGAGGTCTGGGGATCCTGCTATGGGCAGTTGGTGGCTCTGAGGACGTGAGGGACCTTTGCTCCATGTAGATAGGAACAAACTGCTGCCGTCTCCACAAGGGCAGTACCGCTCGGCTGGGACAGAGGCTCACTTTCAGATTCTGTATCCTAAAAGCACACCTAAATCCTGTTTCGGATGAAGGAGTTGATTCCCAGTTTAGTGCATACACTCAGGTAATGGTTAGTTCGTTCTGAGTTAATTCTTCCAGTCCACATATCTTGGAGGAGTCCAAGGTTGGTATCAGCACAGGCCCTTAATCCCAGCACTGGGAAGTATGAGGCGAGCCAGTTCTGTAAATTTAAGCCAGCTGCTGGGCAGTGTTGGAGCACACCTTTAATGCCAGCACTTGGGAGGCAGAGGCAGGCGTATTTCTGAGTTCAAGGCCAGCCTGGTCTACAGAGTGAGTTCCAGGACAGCCAGGGCTACATAGAGAAACTCTGTCTCAAACAAACAAACAAACAAACAAACAACAAAACAAAAAGAAAAAGAAAAAAAAAGAAAGTTTAAAGCCAGCCAAGGTCTACATGGGTGAGTTGAAGGCCAGCCTGAGCTACATAGTGAGACTAACCCTGCCTTAAAATAGACAGTAAGACAAAACAAACAACAACCAACCAAGCAGACAGCAATAGCAACAAAATAAGTAGCTCCTGTACCTGAGCCTAGACAACCATAGGATAAGGGAGGACTGCAGGGGACAAGAGAGGTAAAGCTATTAGAGGGTCTTAGAAATGTGGCTGACCACCTCATCTGCGGGGCTAGGGTGAGCATTGGAGTGACAGACTGGTCCCATATCCCCTTTGCCTGCTGACTGAAGATAAGATGGAAGACAGATTTTTTTTTTTCTTTTTTCGAGACAGGGTTTCTCTGTGTAGCCCTGGCTGTCCTGGAACTCACTCTG
>NW_022196897.1:15426261-15449182 GCF_008632895.1 Mastomys coucha
ACTCAGAAATCCGCCTGCCTCTGCCTCCCAAGTGCTGGGATTAAAGGCGTGCACCACCACCACCGCCCAGCCAGATTTTTTTTAAAAAAAAAAACTTTTTCTTGATTAATTGATTGTGTGGGGCTGCATCTGTCACTGTGTGTCTATATAGAGATCAGAAGTCAACTTGTGGAAGTCAGTTCTCTCCTGCTATGTGAGTTTCATGCACTGAATTCAGGTGGTCAAGCTTGGGCACAAACTCTTTTACCTGCTCATCTTGCTGTCTTCTCAAATAGCTAGCTCTCTGAATAGAGAGTAGTTTAAAAGATTTAACCTGGGCTGAAGAGATGGCTCAGCAGTTAAGAGCACTGAATGCTCTTCCAAAGTTTCTGAATTCAATTCCCAGCAACCACATGGTGGCTCACAACCATCTATAACGGGTTCTGATGCCCTCTTCTGGTGTGTCTGAAGACAGCGACAGTATGGTCACATATATAAAATAAAATAAATCCTAAAACACACACACACACACACACATATATATGTATACATATATACATATATATCTGGAGTTAACCTGTCTCTGCTCACTGGCTTCTGAAATGGCATGAAGCCAACTACTGTTTTCTGTTTTGAGCTGTGGCTTGGAGCTGGCTGTCAGGAGCTGGAGTGTGGTTCCCATGGCTCGCTGCAGTGAAGTAGCCTCTATCTGGCACCTCACCATCATCAAACAGACTCTTGTCTGTGACTCCTCCACAGGAATGCTGGACCCTTGCTACACACAGGTGTTATAGAGTTGCCAAGGACCAAGAAACAGATCCATTAAAATATAAAACAGAAACCTCCCTAAACTTTTCCTGGGGGGATGAGAGGAGGCACCCAGCAGACCCTCTGTTGTGCTCACAATGCAATGGGGTGACAGCTTCTACACATTTCCAAGGTGTCTGCACTATGGTGTGTCCAAACCTCAGACGCCAGGGAGGTGTGCTTCTCTCCAGAAAAATGTGAATTCTTACCTCTGCAGGTCCCAAAGACCTGGAGGAGGTCTGAGATGCAGGCACAGGAGCCAAGCGTGATGCAGCGCCTCTGAGCTCAGAGTCCCCGAGGCCTGCTTGCCCACCTGTCTCATGGTCTGCAGTGCCCCGGTGTCTGACTGACTGACTGGCTGGCCTTTTGCTTTGCTCCTCGGTGCTTGAGGCTGACGCTGGCAGGCAGCCTCACTGTGCAGGTATGGCTGTGTCCATGTAACAAGAGATGAAGGTTTTGCGGCTTTTCTTTTTTTTAATATTCCCCCCTCCCCCGCCCCATGAACAAAAGCTTAAGAGTCTAGACCAGCACATGGCTGGTCAGCAGGAACTTGGGAGTGGGCATGAGAAATACTGAGAAAGAAATCCAGGGACCAAACTCATGTGGCAGTCGCCTTTGTGGTGGCTGCTGTCTCTGTAGACTTTTCCTTTGGAAGGTAGCAATATGCCCCAAGTTCCCTGTCTCTAGGTGGGGATGAAGAATTAGAAATCTAGGAGTGTCTAGGAAAGGCAGGGCGGTGACTGGAGGGAAGTGTGTCCCCCCACCCCCCCACCCCCCGTCTACACCCTCCAGGCCATGGGCTAGATTACCTGGAAAAGTCACTGTCTGATACCCACAGCCAGCATGCCCCAGAGCTTGAACTTCAAGCTGACTGTAGCTGTTTAGAACTTGCCCTTCTACAAATGAATGACCTCTAATTTGACTGAATTTAGCCCACAGCCTAGGAGCAAGGACCCACCAGGCACTGCCTGGAGTACCAAGCTGCTACCCCATAGCACACAAACATGCTATACTCACTCTGGAGCCTCAAGTTCAAATCCAATCATGGCCGGCCATCACGAAGGGTACAAGGGCCAGGCTCTGTTGGGTGCTTCTCCTGGATCATGACCTGTCTCCAAGTGTGTGGTTCAATGGGATTCAGTAGCCCATAGTAGGTGCATAGGGTGGTGTGGCCAACACCCCTTTCGAGTTCTAGTGCATTTTCAACACTCTGAAAGGAAGTTACACTTGGGGCAGGGGCATGGCTCCCTTGGCAGAGTGCTTCCTGGCACGCACAAAGCCTTGGGTCCCATCCCCAGTATCACATCAGTTGGACAAGTGACTTTAATCCTAGCACTTCAGAGGGAGAGGTAGGGGGCAGAAGAGGTCATCCTCACTTATACAGGAAGTTTGAGGCTAGCCTGGGCTACGAGACACCCTGTCAAAAAAGGAACAAGAGCAAAACCAAAACCAAAATATAGAGAGAAACAGAGAGACAGAAACAGAGAGACCGAGAGAAAAAGAAAGCCATACTCACAAATCCAGTCATGCCTGTGTGTCTTCTCTCAGTGCCTGGAGTCCCCCACCATGCTGTCTGTGTGAACTGGTTTATTCTGTTTATTGTTTGTTTGTTTTGTGTTTTGTATTTTTTATACAAATGGAGGTACTTACTAAATGGCCTTTTGAGTGTGGCTCCTACCACTAATCTCCATATTTCAAAGGTTTACCCATGTTGTGGTAGATGTCAGCATGTCACTCTTTATTTGGCTCAGTCAGTGTTCTACTGCTGTGAAGAGACACCATGACCACAGCAGCTCTTATAAAAGAAAGCGTTTAACTGGGTCTTGCTTCAAGTTTCAGAGTCCATTGCAGGCAGACACAGTGCTGCAGAAGGAGCTGAGAGTTCCACATCTGGAAGAGCAGGCAGCAGGAAGACAGAGAGTGCCATTGGGAATGGCTTGGGTTTCAACCTCAAAGCCCACTTCCAGTGACACACTTCCTCCAATATGGCCACACTTCTTAATCCATTCAAATATGCAGGCAAAATGCCCATGCACAGAAAAATAAATTTAAAAAACTATATAGACAGCATCAACCTTTAAAAATTCCTTATTTGTTTTTATTTTATGTGCATTGGTGATTTGATTGTGTGCATGTCTGTGTGAGGGAGTCGGATTCCCTAGAACAGGAGTTACAGACATGCAGTTTGTTGTGAGCTGCCATGTGGGTATTGAACCTGGGCCCTCTAGGAAAGCAGACAGTGCTCTTAACTGCTGAACCATCTTTCCAACCCCATAAGTATATTTTTTTAAAAAATGAAATGCTATATTACTGCCCCCCTTTTTTGGTGGCTATTATTTGAGACAACATCTTACTATGTAGCCCTAGCTGTCCTGGAACTCCCTGTGTTGACCAGACTAGCCTCCAACTTACAGAGGTCCACATGCCTCTGATTCTTGAGTGCTGGGATTAGAGGCATGTGCCATCACATCTGGATGAAACTCAGTATTATGTATAATTAATGTATGCTAATAAAACATTAAATTAAAAATACCCAGCCTGGCATGTGTCCTCATTCCTTGTGGCTACAATGTGGTACACAGTAGGTGCTACATAAATGATCTCATTTTGACATATATGCCATCTACTAGATTCTAGTGGATCCCATGATGTAGCTTGGAGGGAGCTGAGTCCACAGTTGGGGCACAGGCAGTGCTGCATGTCTATTTGGGAGTGGAAAGGAAGTACGGGGGGGGCAGTGCCAGGACACCCCTTCTGGAAAGATGTATATTTCTCTTTTTTCCTGTTCTCTGCAGAGAAAATGTTCACTCTTCAATAAATGGGGTGGGGTGTTGGGGGGAGGGGACAGCCACTGAGCAGGCCAGTTATCACTGGTTTTAGCTGGGACAATAAAATTTTATGAGCTATTAAATGCTCCTAAACCTCCTTTAACATATAAACCTGAGTGTCTGTGATTACCCATTAAGAAAAGCAGGTTCCGTGGGAGAAGGCTCACATTCCACCCCGATGGGTTCCAGTAGTGAAACTTTGAACCTGCTTTGGTGGCCGATAGGGAGGCATTGTCTCTGCCATAGCCTTGGGTTTGACTGTGGCTGAACAGTGCCTCACCTCTGAACCTTGTAAAGGCTTCTGCTTCTAATCATGGCTCCATGGCAATGAGGCAAATGTAGAGCCCAGGCCAGCATTGCCCACCAGCACCATGGCAAGAGGTCCACATGCCCCTGAAGGCCAAAGGAAGGTGGAACATGTGTGGTAAATCCAGGGCTGGCTCTGAGAGGTGGGCCAAGGAGTCCCTGAGCTAGTTGTGATCCTCTCCATAGCTGAGGTTGGCAGCCCTTGGAGATGGGTAGAATCACCACTGATGTTCACAGACAAGGTAGAGGTTTGAGAGGAGCCTGGCCATCCAGACTGGGCTGCTAGTCTGGGCCAGACAGGTGCTTGGCCAACTTGAAGTGTTCTAAGTTGGTATTCTGAGGCATGGGGTCAAGGGGTCCCAAGATGGGAGACTCAACAGAGAATGGTCCAACAGAGGCTCTTAGCAGTGGCAGACCCCAGTCAGGGGACCCGTGCGGGAAGGCTACCCTTTAGGGGTGGTTCCACATGTTTACAGTCCTAACTCTTCCTAGTCTGAAGAGGTTGGGGAGGTCCAAGCTACTGTGGCTACCACTTAAGGCCCTGGGGCTGGGCCTGATTCATGACTGCTAGAGCTGGGCAATTAGGCTGGGAAGGTCAGAGCGGGTCTGAGGAAAGAGATGGTATCCTGCAGGACAGTATGGGACACTGGGGAATAGTCTGGCTGTTGTCCAGATCAAGGAGGGTGGACGTGACCAGGAACACATCTGAGGCTTGGGATGTGGTCCTGGATGGCTCTCTGTATCTCACCCAGGTTTTCTCACCTGTGAAATGGGTGACTGGACCCATTTCTAGGCAGGATCCAGGACATAGGTATGCTAAGACCTCTGGTCATTTGTGTCCCACAAGAAGGGTGTGATGGGAAAAAGTCACAGAAGACCCTCAGTGGGGAGAGGCAGCAATGACAGGGAGTGCCTGGGGCTGGTTTTGCCTTCTTCTGGGGGGAGGAGAAAGCAAGGAGAGAGGCTAGGACAGGCAACTTGGGCCTGGAGCAGAGGGAAGGTCATTACACTAGGTGGGCATGTAAGGGGAGGTTCAGGCCCTCCTTCCCTAGGACCAGCCTCCGTGTAAAGGAACTGAGGAGTCCAACTGCCCTCAGGAGCCTGAGAGCAAAGAGTAGCCAGGCCCCACAGTCTTCTAGGTGGGCCCAGGTTTGGGGCCCTCTGCCTCCCTTGGGACGGGCCAGGAACACTCTGGTTCTCTTCTGGAATGAGGACAGATCCAGATTGGAACTAATCCCAATTATAAATCTCCCCTCTGTCAGCTCCTGTTCCACAATCATCCTGTCCCCTAAACCCAAGGAGCTCTGGCTTGCAGCTGGGGCAGCTGGGGTGGCCGGGGACTGGGAGGCCTGGATCTGACAACCATGTATCTGCGGGGCTGGCGCCGGAATTTAAAACCATTGCAACAGAGCCATTGGGCAATTCCTGTGGGGACGCTGTCTGCCGGGAGAACTGCAGTGGAGACACTTCCTGGTCATGTTTATGTGGCTGGCTTTAATCTCCCAAACTCCCGGAGCGTGTATGTCCCTCTGGCCGGCTTCCGCAGCACACTGGGCACTGTTTCCCCTAGCGTGTGGCTCCAGGCTGCCTAATGCCTACCAGAGTAGGGACGGGTCAGTTTGGATTTGAAGGGCACTTGGGGTGTCATCCTGCTGTGAGGGGCCTGGTCTGTAAGACGCCAGTTAGCCTGTGTGACTGTCTGCCTGGCTGTAGGCTGTGCAATCCATCCCCAGGCCCTTCTTTACCCCAGAGTCAGATAACCCAAGGACACTTCATGGTGTTGGTGGCCCTTTCTCAACCTCAGCCTTTGGGAAGGGGAGGGTCTGGCCTTCATTCTAGATCACTGGCTCCTACCCAAGCCCATGGTCACCCATGCACTATTGAGAAGGGAGGGGGGACTGTCAATTTGACACAGCCCAGATCTACCTGGGAAAGGCTTCTCAAGTGAAGGATTGGCCTTTGGGCATGTTTGCGGGGTGTGTGTGTGGAGAAATTGTCTTGATTGTGAATGGATGCAGGAGGGCCTGGCCTGCTGTGGGCAGCACTTTCCCTAGACAGGTGGGCCTCTATAAGAAAGCTAGCTGGACAAGGGTCCGTGAGTGACCCAGTTAGCGGCTTTCCTTCATGGTTTCTGTTTCAGGAGCCTACCCTGCTTTCCTCAATGACTGGCATAACCTGTACATTTAAACAAAAGCTTTCCTCCCCTAAGCTGCTTTTGGTCGAAGGATTTGTGACACTAACAGAAAGGAAATTGGAACCCTGAGCTAGGAAATGAGTTTGGGGGCAAAGTTTAGCTCAGTGTACTCTCAACAGTGTACATGTGTCTAGGCTGACATGTCACACCTGTGGCTGCAAGAGCTGCCTCAAAGCTCCATTTAAATAGATGTGCAAGGCCAGAGACAAATCTTCCAGGCCTTCTGGCATATGAGATGCGGAGGGGCAGAGAAGAGGATGAACTGTTTATGTTGCTGGGGTCCCTGGGAAGGTGGGACAGGAGGAAGAGGGGGAGGAATGATCTCAATTTTGGGAGCCATGTTGGGATGGGTGGTAGGGTGCATGATGGCCTCTATGAAGGGTGAATAATAAAGGCAGCCTTAGAATCTCCATTTCTGGATGGTGTGAGTAAAGGAACCTTCAGAGTGATAGGTTCATGGGGTACTGACCCTCAGAAGGTCCTGTGGAAAATACTGGGAGCTAAGTTCTACCTATCTTTACTGAGGAACCTCTCAATTTGGCTAGTGCCCACTGCCCCCAAAGCCTGTTCAGTGCAGATCTTTCTGGAAAGATAGATGAGCCAGGACTCTGCTGTGGGTAGGACCTCATGTAGCCTTTCTTAGGGTGGCCAGCCTATGCCTGCAAACTAGGGAGCAGAGGCACTGCTACCCCTCATCATCCCTGGGTCTTAGAAGGGCTGCTGGTTAGTTGGAGAAACATGGGGTTTCTTTAGGTCGAGTGCCCATGCATGCTCTCATGGTGGCCTTGTGAAGTGGGCCGGGAGCTTGCTTAACCCACAGAGCATGGTGCTCAGGCTCAGGGTGTGGCCCTGGCCCCAGGGCACCGGTCTCTTTTGGACTGATGTAGACTCCTCCACACTTAGGTCCCATCTCTAGGCCATATGCTTTTGTGGCCTGGGAATCCCTGGGCACTTCTGCTCTGGTCACTGCCACCTCTCTGGCATCCCTTTGTGGCCTTCCTCTTTTCTTCTCTCCATAGCTCCCGGGGGGTGGAGGGAGGTATCCCTGTGAACTGTGTTGGGTCCTGATGTCTGGGTCCCTCCTACCTTACAGGTCCAGTCCAGAATGTAACAGGGAACAGGGACTTCTCTAGGGGTATTATGGAAATTGGGGTCCCCTCTTGGGGTTCTTAGTCTCTTTAATAAAGGAATTCAAGAATGGACTCAAAGAGAACTCCAAGTGGCAGGGAGGGGAACTTTAGGAAAAGGGTGGGATGCCTAAAGACGAGACACACTTCCAACAAAGAAATTTTAAAAGGAAATGTTAGGTTTTTCTGAGCAATTCAGAAAAGTGAGTAGTCTTACAAAGCTGCATGGCTGTGACTGGGTAAGCCACCACACTTCAGGGTGGGACTTGGAGAAGGTAAAGTGCAGTCTCTTATTAAAGGGGCAATTATTCTGCCTAGCTCTGTAGCATGGCTTAAGGGGAGACTGACTTCCTAGCTGGTCCCTTAGCCAGATCAACCCAGAACACTAGGCCTCCATCAAGGTCAGAGATCCCATCTTCTTGACTACATGCAATGGGCCACTTCCTTAACAGGCCTTCATTGCTGCTGTGTCCCTGGGCTCTCTGGAAGACCCTAGCCTAATCCGGTGGGGGACATCCCTGTCTTTCTGGTTTTGGGAGGCAGAGGATCCCCCATATGTGGACCTTTGGAGGGCAGGGATAGGGTGGAAGCAGTCTTTCTGTTCTCCACATCTGGTTCTACCCACCTGCCTTTGTTCTGCCCTCCAGGATGGACTCCTGTTCCTGTCCTCCCATCCTCCTAGGACCTAGAGGGCTTGACAGCCTAGTCTATCTTCAGCCTTTTCACACAGCTTTCTTCCTTTGACCATGTAACCTTGAGCTCTTCCATCTGACCTCCTCTGTATGATGGTGCATCTACAGGGGTCCCAGCATAGCTGCTGAGCACCCAGACTCTGGAAGGATACATGGACCTGGCCACAGCTGCCACAGTGGCCTCCTGTGCCCTTTGCTTCCTCTCATTGGTCTTGAGGCTTCTCTGTTTTTCTGGGAAAGGAATCAGGCTTAAGCAGGCTTTACAGGATCAGGGCCAGCACAGGGCATCAAGACGAGTCTCACCATGTGTCTACCTGGCTGAGGATTTTGGGGGCAACTCAAGACATGTCATCCCTACTCCCTAATGGCTGTCTTATCATGCTTTGCTGCTGGATCCCTACCTTGCTCCCTCCCCCGCCCCTTGGGATACTTCAGGAGAGGATTCACCTAGCCTACATGTTTTGAGTGTCTTTGGTTTACAGATAGCCAAAGGATCAGCTCTGCCAGGAGACCCCACCCCTATCCTCACTGTAGGAGCTGAAGGGGTGGACACCCTGGCTGCCCTGGCATTGGCTGGCTCTGCTGCAAGTTCTACTGATACGCATTTCCCAAATGGTTCTCCTGGCTATGCTGTCTCCTGCAGCAGCCAGGAGGTGGGTGTACTTCCCAAGGCCACCCCCAATGGACTGGGCAGGGGGCCAGGGACTTGGCTGTTCCATCCACCAGGCTCTCTCCAGCCCTCTAAGGACAGAGTCCACCCCTGGCTCTGAGAAACATCTACACTGCATGAGGGGGCATAGGCCATGGTGAGCACCAATTTATCTCTCTGCCAGGGCCAGGTGTGGCAGAGCCCAGGTCAGGTTGGCACCAGACTGGCAGGGCTCTGACACTTTCTTGTCCCCTCTGTGTTTCAGGGTGCTGTCTCATAGGGTGCAGCCACCTACCAGACAAGCATTGTCTGAGTAAACTACTGTGGACTCAGTCTCGTTCTAGTCTTACTTTGATGGTGGCAGCCTTCTTTCAGACCTTTCCTACACCTCCACCCCACAGCTCTGTCTCTGTCTTTGTACCCTAGATTGGTTCTATGCTTCCCTGAGCGTCTTCTACTGTGTGTCTCTCTCCCTGCCTGGCACACTAGGAGGTCCTGCTTTTTGCCTGTTCTAGGGCAAAGGCTGCCTTGCGTTGATGTCCTCAGTGCCTAGACATATTCTTAAATTGTTTAGAGGAGCTGGAGTGGTGACTGCAGGCTCCATGTAGGATGACTCAGAGAAAACCTTGCCTCTTCTGCCTGATGGGTACAGGCAGAGGATGAGCTGAGGACAACTCTTGTCACTGACACAGAGGTGGGCCATGAGGATTGGTTCCTAGTGACAAGCATGTCGCCTGGCTCTAATCCAACTGCACGCTGCTGTCTGTCCATTTCACATAGCAAGGCAGCCTCGGAGGGCATGCTCTGGGGTTGACATGGTTCAGGTGGCTGAGCTGGTGTGGGGGCAGAACTTTGTAGCTAAGGCCAGCCTCTGGTATACACTAGCTAGCTAGCACAGGGCAAGTCCCCAGTGGGGTGCCAAAGCTCTTGGCACCATCATTACAATTGAGATTGGTCCCAGATGAGCTGAGCCTGGCTCTGCGACAAGTGCTTGCCCCTGAGGCTGCTCACCTGGCTTCCTTGGCTTCATGGCTCTTCAGACGCCTTGTCTTCAGTCACCAGGTCAGTGTGCTCCTGACTCTAATTAGCTGTCAGGGGAGCAGGGTTCCTGGCACCCTTCCCACCCTAAGCTAGGGGCCCTGGAGCCTGGGCCAAGGACAACCTTAGCCTGTGCTCTGTAGAGCTGGTGTCCTGTTTAGTCTTATGTCATCCTGACCCAAGCTAGAGTCATCTGAAAGGAGGGAACCTTGATTGAGAAAAATGCCTTCCTAAGATCCGGCTATAAGGGATTATCTTAACTGGTGATTGATGGGTGAATACCCAGCCATTGTGGGTGGTACCATCCTTGGACTGGTGGTCCTCGTTTCTACAAGAAAGCAGGCCAAGCACCCTCAAAGAGCAATCCAGAAGGAGTACCCCTCCATGGCCTCTGCATCAGCTCCTGCCTCCGGGTTCCTGCCCTGCTTGAGTTCCTGTCCTGACATCCTTCAGTGGTAAAAAGTATGTGGATGTATAAGCTGAATAAACCTTTTATCCCCCAGGTTGCTTTGGCTACGGTGTTTCATCACAGCAGTAGTGATCCTGACCTAGACAGCTAGGTTCCAGGGAGAGCTGTGTGGAGCTGTACTCGTATACATAAGCTCATGTTTGCATGTTCCTGACCACCTCTGCACTCACATGCAGCCATAGGCTTTTACCTACTGTATGTATGCACACAAGGGTAAGTGTACGCATACTTCTTTGCCAGCTGACATACACACACATATACACCTTTTCTTACACCAGAAAGATGGCACAATTATACACAGGTGTGCCCACACCCTTCAGTCCACTCAGGCAGAGCCCACCACTGTACATGGGTGTGTACATAGCCTTCCCCAACACAGGCAGAGGCTGTAGCTGTCTAGCGTGCACACACATGCACACCCAGGGCAGTTCCGCTGCAGCCCAGCCCCCTCCTGCAGCCCAGCATCTCCTTTTGCAACTCTTGCATTTCCAGCCCAATCCTTTGTATAGGCAGAAGCTTTCAAAACACTTCAGGCTTGTTTACCAAGCTGTGCAAGAACATTTTGTCTCCTCTCCAGCTAGGCCTTCCACGAGGAGCAGGAACGTGCCCGGCCCAGTACTGGGCCAGCTGTGCGTTTGCCAATAGTGCCCCCGGCCTCTTAAAGGGCCAGCTGGGCACACCTCAGAAAAAGACAGTGGGGCCTGGACAGAGGCCAGCTGGCCAGCTCTTGCCATCCCAATGGCTCTTGGCTCCTCACACCGGGTCCCTTGTAAGATGAAGCATTAAAGGGCCAGAGTCTGGGGACTGGCCTGGGAGTTGTCCATGGGGGTGGGCTATGAAGGGGATTGCCGGCTAGTCATCTTTACAATGTCAGAGGTTAGAATTCATGTGGGATATGGACTGTGCCAGAAGCATATGCCAGTTCTACTTCTTGAGTTGGTGGTAGACAGAGTACCACAGAGGATGCTGTGGTATCCTGGCCATGCCACCCTGGCACTTTGGTCCAGGTCCAGGTCTCTGCATTTGCTGGGAAGGCCAGCAACCAGTAGAGTCAGGGTGCTGCCAGAAGTTCCCTTGGCTGGTGTTTTTGGGCAGTGGTCTTCCCTTGCTTCTGACTTCTCCCTGAGACTCACCCTCTGCCCAGCAGCCTTCTCCCCGACCCCCCACCCCCGATTTCAGCTATTATAGGCACTGTTGTTGGATCTGCAATGCCCTCTGTGGCAAGGCTAATGACGAGTGTCCCCAACCTTTTCTTTTCCCTCTACTCCCTGGTCTCCTCAGTCTGCCATCTGCCTAACTCATGGCCTCAGCCTCCTTTAACCTGGGACATGAAGCAGGCAAAGGGTGGGGCCACCCCAGTCCTCTGAGCCTGGGGTATGCCAGCAAGGGAGATGAAAAAGCAAAGCCAGCCTCAGAGGCCCAGGTCGAGTAGGGAAACATGCACATTGATTCTGTGCTTGGTAGCAATGAGTAGCCTGGGACCCGGGGCAATAAGGGAAATGTGACCAAAGGGAGATTCTTCTTACTGAGAGAAGTCTTTTATGCTGTGTGAGAGAGGGTCCTTGAACCCAGGCTGGCAGGAGCAGGGGAAGAGGCAGCTGAGGCTTCTGTCTAAAGTATCCATGTGAGCGGCCCGCTGGGGACAGGCAGTTCTGAGAAGGAGGCTGTGGGGCACCACAGTGGCAGAGCAAGGGTTAGAGGCTGTGACAGACTGGAGGCAGATGACACGTAGGTCCTTGAAGCCTCTGAGCCAGGGGTGTGCTGTGGGTGCTCTTAGGGGCTTGGACCTGGATCTTTGAGCAGATTGAAACTGTCCTTGTGGCTTTGCTGGAGACTATGGAACCCTGAATACATGTACACTCCAAGGGCACATGTACACTCCAGTGCCTGCTCAGAGGCCACGGAACCAGGACCAGAGAGTCCCACATCCCAGTGGCACTTAAGTGGGTCGAGGGTGCTCCGTGGGTCTCTCTTCCTATCAGCCTGTGGGAAGGGGAGGATCTTGCTTTCATATAGACCCCTGAGCCCTACCCAGCACTTCCAGGTTATAGAGGTGCTTCTGACTCTGTCCCCTTCTGAGAAGGCAGGGGAGAGGATGTGAGCTTAAAAGCTATGCAGTTAGGGGAGACTGGTTCAACCCCTTCCTCAGAATCAGTTGGGACTGGGGTGGGGACTGGGCTCTACATGTTCACATCCATGGCTATGGGAGGTGCTTAGGTGTTCCACTTGAGAATGGGACCTAGCCTGTCTGAGAGACTCCCTCGACTCCTCACCCACTGTCTCAGCCTCTCCACAGACTGAACTGGCCTGACTGGCTGGAGGGAGACTTGGTCCTCTGATGGGAATGCAAGGCAGTGGGTGGGTGCTGGTGTTCTAAACCCCCTCCTACTCAGTTCCTACTTGAATGCAAGGTCTAGACACCAGGCTGGTCTATGGCCAAACTTGGGAACAGGGAGGCCATCCCCACCCCACTCAGGAAGCCCCAGTGAGCTGAAAGGGAGGCTCCAGAATCATCAAGACTGACAAAATAGCTGGGCAGTGGTGGCACACGCCTTTAATCCCAGCACTCAGGAGGCAGAGGCAGGAGGATTTCTGAGTTTGAGGCCAGCCTGGTCTACAGAGTGAGTTCCAGGACAGCCAGAGCTACACAGAGAAACCCTGTCTTGAAAAACCAAAAAAAAAAAAAAAAAAAAAAAAAAAAGGTTGACAATGGTCTAAACCATAGAAACCCCTTCACCAGGGCTGCATGTAATGGGCAGAGCATGCTCAAGAATAGCCTGGACTCTCCGAATGCTGGAGGAGGTGGGTGCTGTAAATGACCCAAAGAGGACCAGGGCTCTTGCAGCTTGGGGCTTTTAAGCCTTAGAGTTACCTTCAGTTCTTCACTCCCCTTAACTCTCGAGAATGCCATTCTCTTTGTAAAGAGCTGTCTCTGTTTCTGCCACCATCCATATATGCCTGGTCCAATAAAGATGTAAGAAATCACAGTGAAGACTCAGGAGGTGCCCTCTGGACTCTAATCCATGCCTACATGTCTATAACACTGCAGCCCACCCTGGCAGTTGAATTGTGGACTCTACCCTGGTGTGCCCTGCTTGTAGCCCTCAGCCTTGTGGCCCCCTATGTCATATAGTTGCAGGCCATGGCCTTAGGGACTATTGGCTCTTCTCTTCCCATCTAGGGGCTCAGGCTCACAAAAAAGCAGTGTTTCTTGCCCCCTTTCTCTCTAGCACTTTCAGCTCTGATGTTCTGAGTCATTCATCTGGCCAAGCTGGCCTTGGCTCCCATATCATCTGCCCTTCCTTTCCACAGAGAGAGCATCAGTATATCTTCCCTTCATCCCATGGCCCTGTGGCTCCTTAAAGGATAGTTACAGCTCTCAGGTACCCTACAGGCTAGGAAAGCTCCGGACATCCAAAACCCTCCTTTTGCTTCCTTAGCTGTAGCTGGGCTGCTGTAGTCTCTGGTTTGACATGAACTTGCATTCGATGGCCTCACATCAACCTTCAGCACAGACCAGCTCTCTCTGGCCTCCCTACCCTGCCTGTCCAGCCTGAGAATAGATCAGTGCCTGAGCCCCTGTCTTGGAGCCTTCAGTGCTCATTCTTCATGGTAGAAGCTGGGGATGTGGCAGGAGATAGAGTGCTTACCCCACATCTGGGATTTGATGTCCAGGTCCACATAAAACAGAATGATGGAAGATGTCTGTAATCCCAGCTCTGTGTGTGTGTGTGTGTGTGTGTGTGTGTGTGTGTGTGTGTGTGTGTAAACAGGAGACTAAGTTCAAGGTCACCCCTGGTTACATACATAGCAAATTTGAGATCAGCCTGGGCTTCAGGAGACCCTGGAAGACAAAAGAGTCAAATTGACCTTATGGTGTAATTTTGGCATGAGGGTCTTTGGGGACTGATCTGGGTACCCTCTTCTCCTGCCCACATTCTCCTGGCGATGATGGGGCTGCTGATCTGCATGGCCACAGTTGCAGCATAGTGTGGACATAGATCAGCCACAAACTTTGTGAACTTATACTTATGACCTCTTTCTTGTACCATGAGAATAGAAATAGAGGCTCCCAGGATGACTGTCACATGTGTGTACTAAGATACATACCACTGACAACTGTCACCATGGTTCTTATTTGTGAATAGCGGAACCGTGACTGTCTTTCTGTCCACAGAAGGGAGAGAGGGATGGACATGTAAAGTGCACCTGAGAGGACAGGGTCTACCTTTGTTTCCCCATGAGAAGAGTCAGGGCTCCTGGCAGCCTGGGAGGGACAAGAGCTTACACGGGAAGGGGATGGGGGTAGTATGGGGTTGGGGCTGATGAGACAGTGCTGGCTCACACAGACCACTCCTCCCCCAACGATCTTCACTCCTGTGCTGCTCAGAGGCCCTCTTGCTGCCCCCTGACCCAAGCCTCTCTCTACAGCTGTCCAGGCACCTTCCTAGAACACGAGGTCCTGAGTAGAGGCCAAGCTATAGATCTAGGAAGTGAGTTTCTTGAGGAGCCTGGAGGAAACTGGAGAACGAAGGGGCCTCCGTGAGGAATGAGGTATTGTCCAAGGCAAGGGCTGTTCAGAGGCTTTTCATGTCTGTCTTGCCCTGAAAGTGTTCAGGGGCCATGGGGCAAGGTGCTGGCTACCTGGAGGATGTTCTGGGAGACAACAGTAAGACACCATCTCCTTCACAGAGCCCATGTACTTACCCTGCCCTTCTCAGCTTCCTTGGATCACCCACCCCTGGCTGTGCCTCTTCTAGTCCCCCTTCCCCATGACCTTATAGCATCAGAGAACAGGTGCTGGGCAGTCTTTCTCACCTTCCTACACCCCTAGAGAATGTGAGGCTCCTGTGTTTTGCAGGCATCCTCCTCATTCCTCTTCCCTGGTATGCTTACTCCAGGTGAACCATGGTTACCAAGGCCATGAGCCCTGTAATGCTTAGCTCTGTGCCTACCCTGCTCTCGTGTTCCTGTTTCCTTCCTGCTCAGCCCACTCTGCCTTCCCTGCAAGGTCCAGCCCAGGTGTTGTGGCCCAGAATCCCCCAGTTCCATCCTTAGAGGGGTGCCCTTTCCTTCTCTAGGCACAGGCTTGAGATCCAGCATTTGCCCTTCTGTTGTGCCTCTGGGCCTCTTAGCAGGTCTGTGGTCATAGAACCCTTGGGGCTGGTCGTCATGCCTGGCACTGTGACTGTGCTGTGGCCAGGATGGATGCCCATCTTTCCAGTGTCTAGGGATTACACAGGGCCTGCTCAATGGCCTTTTCAGGCCTGTTTGTTTCCGTTCCTATGGCAGTGCCATGGGTGGGGTGCTTGCTGGCAGCCTTGGCTCCCCACTCTTGAGTTGTAACTTTCCTCTCTGGGGCCCTCTTCTCATTGCTCCACCACCCTCTTTTGTGCATAGGCTTGGGCTGGAGTCAGGGGCTGCCTAAGTTCCCCAAGGAAACAGTGCAAGCACTGTTCTTTCCTTTATCTGCACGTCCTGGCTCACAGCCCAGGTCTCCCCGGCATCATGCTGCCCTTAACTGCTTTCTGAAAGCCCCCTTCAAGCACTTGACTAAAGCTCCGTCACAGAGCAAGATCTAGATCCCAGACTTGACTAGAGCACTGGAAGTACTCTTTCCCCAAGATAGTTTTTTCAACTTGACACACTCTAGAATCAACTGGGACATGAGTCTCAGTGAGGGATTTTTACAGATCAATTGACCTGTCGCTGCTGTTGGGATTATCTTAATTAAATTAACTGAGGTTGGAAGACCTGCCTACTGTGGGTGGCAACAGTCCTTAGAGCATGCAGGATTTAGTCATGGTTTACTGCTCTTGACCACTCTGGATGTAATGTGACCAGTTCTCTCAAGCTCCTGAGGCTGTGCCTTCCCTGCTATGATGGACTGTAACCAGGAATTGTGTGCTAAAACAAACCCTGTCTCACTTAAGTTGCTTTTGATAGGTTATTTTACCACAACAATAGAAATGAATAAAATTTAAGATCTCTCTGTCTCTCTCTGTCTCTCTGTCTCTCTCTCTCTCACCACACACACACACACACACACACACACACACACACACACACACACACACACACACACACTGCACTTGCCTGAAGCTCTGGAAACCTCCCATGAAGTTTGCATAGAAGTGTAAGTGTAGTGGGACCAGTGACCCTGGTATAAAAGCTGGGCAGCCATCTTGGCCTGGCTCAAGAAGGCTGTGAGCTTTCTAGCTGGCTTTAGCTCTCCCTGGGGGTGCAATAGATGTGAGAATAAGTACCAGAATGTCTGGGGGCATCTTTGCAGTGGCAATAGAGATAGCTTCCAGCTTATTTGCCCTCTGAAGCACCAGGTCCCTGTGATGGAGGAGTTGGGGTGTGTAGTGATTGGGTTGAAGCTGTCAAGGACAAACGATCCTTTGACCTTTTGAATAGTTTAATGTATCCCAACCTCGAGGCTGGTTTCATTTTTAGACCTTGGGTAATGAGGTTACTGTGGCCATTGGATAGGCAGGTAAGGCAGGATCAGGGAGGTAGAACAGAGGCAAGATCAGATGCCCCAGCAGCCACAGGAGAGGGCTCAGGCTCTGGGGCTGAGTCACTTTCCAGCACCTTCAGCCAACTTGGCTGCATACTTCCTGGCTGTGGCTTTGTCCAGAGGCTGTCAGATGTCCAGAACATACTCAAGGCCTGGGGGTCTCCCCAGAGCATACTTAGGGTCTGGGGGTCCCCCAGAACATACTCAGGGCCTGGGGGTCCCCCAGAGCATATTCAGGGCCTGGGGATCCTCCAGAACATACTCAGGGCCTGGGGGTCCCCCAGAGCATATTCAGGGCCTGGGGGTCCCCCAGAACATACTCAGGGCCTAGGGATCCCCCAGAACATACTCAGGGCCTGGGGGTCCCCCCAGAGCTCTGACTGGGAACTGGAGTTGGTGCCGATGTTCCTTTTCCTCAGCACATTTCTCCTGAATTTACACACCCATGAGAGATGGCAGCAGGGAGTGTCTCCTCTCCTCTCCTCTCCTCTCCTCTCCTCTCCTCTTCTCTCCTCTCCTCTCCTTTCCTCTCTTTTTCTCTCCTCTCTTCTCTTTCCATTCTCCCCTCCCCTTTTATTCTTTTCTCTACCTGTTCCTTCCCTTCCCTTCCATCCCCTCCCCTTCTCTCCTTTCCCTTCCCTTCCCTTCCCTTCCCTTCCTTTCCCTTCCCTTCCTTTCTTTCTTCTCTTTGAGACAGGGTCTCAGGGATTTCAGGCTGGCTTATCACTATGTAGCTGAGGATGGCCGGGGACTTCTGATGCTCTTACTTCCAGATATCCAAGTGCTGGGATTGCAGCCCTGTATCACTATACCCAGTGTATGCAGTATTGGAGGTACCCAGGCTTTTTGCATGTTGGGTGAACACTCTCCCGACTGAGACAATCCTTGGCCTTCTATACCTTTGTAACTGATCACAGAACTCAATGGTGGGCTACCATTCCAGGCTTGATGGGCCTCCCAAGTCTTTCCAGAAGACAGGAAGCTAAACAGCAAGCCAGAAGAAACCAAGGGAACTTCCCAGTCCTTAGTTTCCCCACTTGATCCACCCCAGGATCTCCTGAACTTGGGGCTGGAAGGAGGTGGGCACTCACGCCACAGGCACTTCTGCTGTGCCCATTTCTAAGAATGTAAACAGGATTATTCCTGTTTACAGGAATAATCTCTGGCTTCTGCTTAGGAAGAACTGGTTAGATGAAGCTATTGCTAGGGACACACAGCCAGCAGAGCTGCCTTTGGCATGCCAGCACACTCTCATCCAGGCCTGATGAGATACCCAGGGGAGGGGTTCAGCCTTCTCTAGATCTGTGTGTGTTGAGCTGCTCTCTCTCCCCCAGGACTTGCAGGCTCGCCTACAGGTATGTAGTCAAAGCTATGCTGACACTTCCTGCTCTCTTCTTTGCAGACAGCCTGGAGGTAGAGGGGAGTTGGAGGGACCAGAACAGGAAGAACCCTTTCCTAGCTGTGGGCCCTGGGCAAGTTCTTCTCTCCCTTCCTTCCCTAAAACATTGGTTCTCACCCTTCCTAATGCTGTGACCCTTTAATACAGTTCCTCATGTTGTAGAGACCCCAACCCATAAAAATTCTTTTTGTTGCTACTTCATAACTCTAGTTTTGCTACTGTTATGAATCATAATGTAAATATCTATTATGCAACTTCTGTGACAGTCTTTGGTCACCTCCGAGGGGGTCTGGTCCACAGTTTGAGAACTGCTGCATTAAAACAGAATGGGGAGAAAATAGAGCGTGTGTGTAGAGCTGGGCCCCTTCATGGGGCAGGCTACTGTCCATCACCTAACCTTATTAAGTGTTCCATTCATGCTTGTGAAGTCTTGGAACTTCAGAGGAACATCTCTCTCCATGGACATGTCTGGGTTTTGTTTTGTTTTTAACATTTTATTGATTCTTTGTGAGTTTCACATCATGTCCCCAAGTCCCTCTTATCTCCTCATCCCCTTGTGTTTGTCCCCTCCCCCAAAATAAAGCACACACACACTCACACACATACACACAAACAAAAACAAAGCACAGAAAAATATCTCGTCATGGAACCTGTGCTATGTCACAGTGTGTCCCACAGGATATTCCTCTGTCCACACATCTTCATGTGCAAATATTCACTGAGGCAATGAGTCATTGGTGGTCTGGTTCAAGATCTCTGGCTTCAGTGACATCATCAATATTGGAACCTCCCGGGGACTCCTCCTGGTTATCCTGTTGCTGCTCTGGGACATGCCTGGCTTTGAGACAAGGGCACTGTCTGTTTAAGTATCTCTGGCTTTTCCTGTGCTGTTTGGAGGCAGAGTGCTTGGCGAGGCTGTAAAGGTTCCTTTGGCTGGGTAAGTCATTGGTAGGGATTGGCTCAGGTTCCCATGTGTTCCCTCAGAGTGGGCAGAACCAGGAGTCAGTGGGTGGAGGAAGGGAATTCCCCAGGGGAATGTGGCCGCTGAATGAGGCAAAGCAGCAGGGGCTGATTCTCACAGTCCCCTCTTTAGAGAGGTTATCTAGGTCCTACTATGTAGAGAAAAATGCATTAGGTACCACTGTGTGCTTGGTATGAACTGAGTTGGTGGTTTGGAGATGCCCAGGTCCTGAGCTTCTCTGGGGAGGAAGTAGGGGGGCATTTACCTAGAAAGGCCCTGGCCAGCACAGTGACAGCTCTCCTGATGTGATGGGACAAGAAGGAGGTATCCCCTCTTTGGTCCTCTTTCTAAGAGTCCATCACTCTTGGTTGGCCAGAAACATGCCAAATGAAGTCCAACTGAGAATGTTCTACAAAACATCTGGCTCAAAATGGTCAAGGTCATCAGTGGAAAGTCTGAGAAACTTCACAGCCAAGGGGAGCCCACAGGGCCGGAGAGTGAGCTGTGCCGAGGCAGGACATGGTGCTTGTGAAGAGTAGTGCCATCTGAATCCAGTGCAGGCTTCAGTCCTGACCACACTGGTGGGTCATCAGGACACACGAGCCTCGAGAATATAAGGAATGACTGTCTGGATCAGTGGTTTTAAACCTGTGGGTTGTGGCTTCACCAGAAACCACGTCTATCAGATATTCACATTATGATTCACAGCAGTAACAAAATTACAGTTATGAAGTAGCAACAAAAACAATTCTATGGTTGGGATCACCACAGCATGAGGAACTGTACTGAAGGACCACAGGCTAGGAAGGCTGAGGAGCTCTGCTCTGGATGGAGGCTGCTGGGAGAAGAGGATCTGTGGGCTGTAGAGATGGCTCAGCCATTAAAGGATAGGCTCACAACCAAAAGTATAAGAGAAAAGAGGACCTGTCTGTAGTACTTTCTGTATTTTGATATAATCTTAAACAATTTAATAATATTACATTTATGGACAGAAAGGAGTTTCTGGGATGTGATGATTAAGTTCCATCATCAGTTAGATTAGATTGAAAAGTACCTGCGTCACGGGTAGGGCACACACCTGGGCACACATCTGGGCCCGTTTGTGAGCATTTCCAGACAGGGAAGACTGTCCCTGAATGTGGGTGAGACCTTCCCAGCCACTGGAATCCTGGGATAAATAAAGTGGGAAAAGGAGAAATCTAGGAAGCTGGAGAGATGGCTCAAAGGTTAAGAGAGCTTCTTGCTTTCCCAGAGAAGCACAGTTCAGTTTCCAGCTCCAGGATTCACATGAGCTTACATATATAAAGACACATAGTAAAGTTAAAAACACATTTTAAGGAAAGGAAGAGAGCTGAAAGGTTTGCTGTGGTACTGGGCTTCAAGAAGGGCTCTGGGTAGGATCACTGGAGACTAAGGAGCTTATAAAAGAAGAGTTCTCAATGTCACAGACAGAGAGACAGACAGGCAGACTCAGGGGCAACAACATGGTGGGGGATCCAAGGAGAGTCAGGTCCCAGCACTAGGGACAGACAGAATGGCGTGGGGTTGGGGAGAGTCTCCGAGGAGAGAAATAAGAGGCACGGGCAGAAGTAGAGTCTTTTTACACCTCTCTGAGGATGAGGAGGTTCCAGGCCTGCAGCCAGGCTCCCAGATTCCCAGACAGGAGGCTGAGGAGGGATGGGTGGCCACCAATAACCCCTTTGATGTAAACTCAGTTCCCAGGTGAGACACCCTGAGGTGTCTGTGAGCTGAGGACTCTCAGAGGCTGTCTCTGTAGAGAGCTCATGGGAGTGTGAAAGGAGACCCCCTGCTGCAGGTATTGTGGCTGGAGCAGCTGGATTCTGACATTGCATCCATACAAAAGCTAGCTAAGAGCCACCATTCATCTCCCTGCCTCCTGATACGCCAAGATGTGAGCAGGCAACTTCTGGCTCCTGCTGCTATACCCCACCCACTATGATGGAGTCAAAATAAACCCTTCCACCCTCCAGTTGCCTCCTGTGTGTTTTATCATCAAGATATAAAGGTGAACTAGCATATGATATCCAGGCACAATTTTGGGTCTTCCTTTCACACTTGTCCTCTATAATCAGAAAGGGCCTCTCATAGGAAGAGAAAGGTCTGTATTCGCCTAAAGTAGTGGAGGAGAGAGAGCCCCCTGAGGACCCCATGGAGACGCCTTCCCTTGATGCTCAAAAGTGCCACGGCCTGTTTTCCTGGAAGTCTTGTCTTCTAGAGGAAGCTTGCAACCAGGAAGGGCATCTTTGTCTTCCTGGTATATGCCTAAGCAGATGATCTGAGATGAATGTGAAGACAGTCATAGGTGAGGGGCTTAGGGTGTTGCTGTGCCCTGGGAATAAGGGCTATTTGCTGGAGCTGAATCACAGCACCCATGGCAGAGAGGAGCCAGGGAGAGACCTGCTTCCTCCATCTTCCCACCCTCCCCCTGACCAGGGCTTTGTGCTGGCAGAACGTAACCAGGACTCGAAGTGGAGACCCCATGATCTCCAAGCAGAGTGGGAAAGGGGGACAGACAGACATGAGGTCATGTGCATATGCTCAGCCATCAGAGTCCTCTTACGGCAGAGGTCAACATCAAGGCTAAGAGAAATCAAAGTCACACAGCCAATTAGAGATGGGCTTGAGATTTTAGCCTAATGATCATGCCTCCTCTAGCCTAGAGAATCTGACTGTTTTGTTTATTTTGGTCATAGACCTCTTTGAGACTCCAATGAAGGCCACAGATCTTATTGCAAAAATAAGCAGGTGAACGCAGCCACTCTCCTGCTTCAGTGGAGTGAAGACTCAAAGTAACCACAAATTAGAAGGATTTGAAAAAAGTGCATGAGTGTTGAACATGCACAGACTTGATTTCGTGTTGCCATCTCCTAAACAACACAGCCTTGGCATTATGTGTGACCTAGACTAGATTTAGAGTATATGTGGGTTGGGGCTGCGGAGATGGCTCAGCTGTTAAAAGTGCATCCTATTCCTGCAGAGGACCAGAGTCTGGTCCCTAGCACCCACATTGTTCGGTTCACAGCCTCCTGCACTCTAACTACACAGTCTCTACCCTCTTCTTCTGAACTCTGAATGAACTGTATGTGAATGTGCACACTTATGCACAGACACACATCCACACACATAACCTATAAGAATCAAACAGGATCTGGAGAGATGACTCGACGGTGAGAGCTCTTGCTACTCTTATAGAGAACGTGGGTTTGGTTCCTAGCATCCACATGACAGCTCACAACATCTTATCAATCTGGCTCCAATCAGGGGATTGGACATCTTCTTATGACCTCTGTGTATTTATGTGGTATACATACATACATTCAGGCAAACACTTGTACATATAAAAAACCCCAAATCTTTAAAAAAACTTATTAGTCAGTGGTGACACACACCTTTAATCTCCGCAGGCAGATCTCTAAGTTTTGAGGTCTACAGAGCAAATTCCAGACAGCCAGGGTGACACAGAGAAACTGTCTCAAAAAATAATTATTAAAAATATTAGTCAAATATAAAATAAAAGATATGCTAGATAAAAAACAACATGACACCAGTCAGTGACCATTTCTCCCTGTGGTGATGGGGAAGCTTTCAGACACAAGATGTGAAGCTACCAATCCAAGCTAGAGAGAGAGATCTGAAAGGTGTCACCTGGCTAGATGTGGTGGCCCAAGCCTTTAATTCTATCACTTGGGAGGCAGAGACAGGTGGGTATCTGTGAGTTCCAGGACAGCTAGAACTATATAGTTCTGTCTCCAACAAGCAAACAAGATGTCACCTGGGATGAATTTTATGGGGCTGTGTCAAGGTCTTAATTCGACATCCCCCTATTCCCACTCCAATCCCCCACCCCTCATTCCCACCCACACTCCCTGACCCCCACTCCCACCCCACCCCACCTCCAATCCTCCACCCCCTACCTCCACCACCTTCA
>NW_022196897.1:15449351-15454608 GCF_008632895.1 Mastomys coucha
CCCTCTGTCCACCTCCCTACCCCCCCCACCCCTGCACACTGGGTTGCACCACTCACCCACGGTTGTGTGTTTGAACACTGGTTCCTGGTTGGTGGTGCTGTTTGGAAAAGCTATAGAATCTTAGGAGGTGAAGCCTCTTGAGAAGAAGTGAGTCACTGGGGACAGGCCTTGACGTTTGAGAGTTTGGTCTCACTTCCAGTACATTCTCTGCTTTCTGACTGCGGGTACCATGTGTCCATGGTGGTTCTGAAGCAACGGGAGAGAGCAGGGAAGCTTCCAAGGTAATGCGCATCACCTTGTCAGGAGGATAATCATTCTTCCCATCTCTTTGGCATGGTGTTAGGTGAATGTGACTCTGCGGGTGACCCTCTGCTAGGCGGTGACCTGCACAACTGGAATAACTCTTTTATTTTGGGTAGTTGGAATATTAGGTCTCCACAATAGTCTCTTGATCAAAAGCATTTCTTTTTTCTTTTTTGAAAAAGAAAAAATACAGCCTCCCTTCCTTCACTCCTCCCTTTGTCCCCCTCCCCTCCTACCTCTACCACTGCTCCTCTGTTTTCCCTTCAGAAAAGAACAGATCTCCTAGTGATATAACTGAACATCCAAAAGCATTCCTTTTTGGTTTTTTTTGTTTGTTTGTTTTCGAGACAGGGTTTCTCTGTGTAGCCCTGGCTGTCCTGGAACTCACTCTGTAGACCAGGCTGGCCTCGAACTCAGAAATCCACCTGCCTCTGCCTCCCAAGTGCTGAGACTAAAGGCACGCGCCACTACCACCTAGCCCAAAAGAATTTCTTAATGGGCTTTGACAGAGCCCTGATGGGGTTACTGTAACTGAACCCCTTTGAGCTGTGAGTTAGGGTAAAACCTTCCTTCCTTAACTTGCTTTGGTCAGGAATTTTGTTGAAGCAACAAGAGAGTAACTGACACAGGTTAAAACTGAGTTTTAGATCTATTGGGGTAGCCCAAGTGGAACATGAAAAATCCTGATAATGAAGGTGAACATTCCCCTTGAACAGGAAGCTAGGCTAGCCTAAGAAAGCTGCTGTTCTACCAGAAGTCACACAATGCAGCACACACATCACACACACACATACCACACCACACACACACACACAGACACACACCTATCACACACACACAGACACAGACACACACCCATCACACATACACACACACACACCCATCACACACACACACACACACATACCACACACCACACTCATATACGCACACACTACACACATCACACACACAGACACACACCCATCACATACACACAGACACAGACACACACCCATCACACACACCACACATCACACACACACAGACACACACCCATCACACACACACCACACATACACACACACACACACACACACACACACACACACACACACAATCATAGTTTAGGACTCACTGTGCTCTGTGCTGGAATGCTTGGATTCACCAGGAAACAGGTCCAGCTATAACCAGACCTCAAAAAGTATTGCAAGATACGCTGGAAGGGAGGGTCAGGACCAAGGGAAGCAGTGGACAATAGCAAACAGACCCATCAGCCTTGCAGCTGTGGGAGTTCCTGCACAGACCTGCAAAGTAACCACACCAGGGAATCCGTGGTTTAGCAGAGAATCCCAGGAGACACCTGGAAGCTACAACAAGCAGAACGTTGGGAGTTGGTAAGTGTGAATACTGAAATGAAGATCTGAACAAGCTTAATAGCAGGCTAGAGGACATTTTAGTGAGCGGAGAGTGGGGAGGAGCCACACAGGCAGGGATGCATACCAGGGGTTAACATGATGGCTAGCTAGGACAGTCTCAATGAGATGAGGGAAGAAAGAGTGAGAGGATGGGCAAGAAGCACACAACCTTTTCTTTACACAGGTTTCCACTTTTTAGCCCTGGCTGGTCTGGATGTGCTACTTAGACGAGGATAGCCTTGAGCTTACAGAGATCACTCTACCTCTGTCTCTTGGGTGCTGGGTTTTCTACAAGAGCAGCAAGTGCTTTTAACCACAAAGCCATCTCTCCAGCCCCAAGAATATGGTTTCTTTATTATTATTTTAATTTTATTTGTATGAGTGTGTTTTGCCTGCACATATGTATGGACACTACAGCTGTTGGAAGAGAGTCCCGTGGGGGATACAAGTGCTTGTGTATTTAAGAGTTTGGGTAGAAGTGCAATTGTAAGGACTAGAAATTGGAGGGCTACTGCTGTCACCAGAGGGTGGGACACCAACTATGAAAGGCCAAGAGGGATTAAACTCAAACAGCAGCCTCCCCAACAAGACCTTGGTATCTAACAAAAGCTGTACTTCAAAAGCGCAGAATGTAAGGCCAGGTGTGGTGGTGTATCTTTGTGAATACTAGGCCAGTTTAGACTACATAGTAAGACCCAGTCTCAAACAACAAACAAACAGAGTAAAACAAAATACAAAGCAAAACAAAACTGAAAAATTTAGGATTTTTTTTTAGATAAGCAAAGAGACAGGGGTTGGCTAGATCAGCAGGTAAGAGAGCTTGTGTTCATCCCCAGAATCCACTAAGAAGTTGGGCGTGCCTAGAAACTCAATTCTGTGGGGGAAAAGGAGATACCAGGTCCCCTGGGGCTTTCTCTCTCTCTCTCTCTCTCTCTCTCTCTCTCTCTCTCTCTCTCTCTCTCATACACACACACCAAAAAAACATTTTCTGTTACCATACCTGCTCTGAAAACAAATATTTCAGAAAGTAAAGACCTGAGGCAGAAACTCAGCTCCAGTGTATAGATAAGGAACTTCGGAAACCTCTCTCTCTCTCTCTCTCTCTCTCTCTCTCTCTCTCTCTCTCTCTCTCTCATGTGCCTTATTTAAAAGACTTTTCCATAAATTTCAAGTTACAAGTCCAGGTTGATGGGTTTCCAGCTTCTAAAGGTGTGATTTGGGAGGCAGGAGCAGGATAGACGTTGGAAGGTGTACCAGCAGAGGCTGTGAATACTACTTAAATTAGGTCAGTGTTACTTGCAACTAGATTGTTACAAAATGTAAAATGTAACTCCTAAAGCACCACAAGAAAAGAACTAAAATACATATAATAAGAGAAATTACAATGAAACTCAAACAGTGCACTAAACTATCTACTTTGTGCAAAGTGTGCAGCCATGAAGAATCTGAGGAACAAAAGTTTTAGACAACAAATGGTAAAAATGTAATAGAAGTTTGTTCTTTTTTAAATGAGCATTTATATTAATGTAAATAGATTAAACCTTCAACTAAAAGGCAAAGACTAGCAGACTGATGGAAATGACATGACAGAACTCTACAATGGTGTTTGAGTGCCTGGGTATATGGATGTGGATCACAGGCATGCAGGAATCCGAGGTCTGTCAGATCCCCTGGAACTTGGTTACAAGTGGTTGTAAGCCAACAGATGAGTGCCAGCAGGCAAACCTAGCTCCTCTACTGGAGCAGTGAGTCCTCTTAACCACAGGCCCACCCCTCCTGCCTGAGAAATATCTGCCCTCCTTCATTTTGTTAGGTAGCCCAGGTTGGCCTGAAATATGTGATCCTCTTTCTCAGACTCCCAAATACTAGGATTAAAGGTGTGCACCATGACACCTGGCAGAAATATATTTTTTATTCTGTTACCTTCAGCCATATTTTTCAAAAAGATAGTTAATGCAAACATTTAACAGAGAGATAGTGTGGCAGTATTAAATTAGTTAAGACAGTCTTTAGTAGACTGGGGCTTGCTGGCTACCAGCTTGCCTCCAGGTTCAGTAAGAGACACTGTCTCAAGGGAATGCAGTGGAGAGTAAAATAGCAGAACAGCTTGTGTTTGTCTCTGGTCTCTGTATGTGTGTGCACATCTACCTGCGAGCACCCCCTCACTCACACACACACACACACACACTCACACACACACACACACTCACACATACACTCACACACACACACACACACACTCACACACACACTCACACACACACACTCACACACACATCAGTCACCTAACATCTCACCTTAAGAAACTAGAAAAAGAATGAACTCTGTAACGAAGACACTGTCAGTGGTCATTTCACACCATGGCCAGCAGCTTCAGGCTTTGATTATGGACAAGGAAGGGAAATATGGAATAATAAGAGGGTTGATTCCAGAATAATTATCATAAACATATATGCACCTAATAACGGAGTTCTAAAATAATAAGGCAAAAACAGAGAAGAAAGAGATAATACAATTAGAGGAGGGAAAACTTAAGTTGCCAATTTTCAATAATGGGACAAGTGCCACAACTGGAAAAGAAAACTGGTGAGGAAATAATAATCCCCACAATCTATCCTGTCCTGCCCTAGTTTGCTCTCTATTGCTGTGATAAACACTGACCAAAAGCCTGAGGAAGAAACTAAAAGGGTTCGTTTGGCTTACTCTCTTTCAACACAGTCCATCAGTAGGGAAATCAGGATAGGAACTGAATTCAGAGGCCATGGAGGAATGCTGCTTACTGGCTTGTTCAGTCTTATAGCACCCAGGACCACCTGTGCAGAGCGGTACTGTCCACAGTGGATGGGTTCTCTTACATCAACCATTAATTAAGGAAATACCCCACAGACTTTCCCATAGGCCATTCTGATGGGGGTGTTTTCTCAGTTGAGGTCTTCCCTTCCCATATGACTCCATCTTGTATCAAGTCTACAAACTAACTAGCACGTTGCTGCATCAGCAAGTGCAGTTAGTACTTCCAGTACTTGGAACAATGTCAGGACAGACAGATAGAGGTTAGGGTGTAGATCAAGTCTCAATACTTTCAAAACGACTGGGATCATACTGGTCCGTTCTCTGATCATAGTGGGGTATACATATCTGTGGCTATCTTAGAAGCTAACAGCCCTAGGGAATTTGGAAAGTTCACTGATCTGCAGAAATGAAATGCTCTCTCAAGCAACCAGTGGGGAATATACTTTGAGGAGAATGGAAACAATCTCAGGATGCCCAGACATTAAGAGATGTAGAAAAGGCTCTCTGATGCCCATTCATCCCTGAGAAAGAAGAATGGAGCTGGGAGGTTTGCTGTGCAACCATGCAGACCTAAGTTCAAATCTCCAGTCCTCATGTAAAAAGCCAGTAGTGATTGTACACTCCAGTTACCCTAGTGCTATAGGGTGGGGTGGTGGAGACAGCAGGATCACTGGGGCTTGCTGGCTACCAGCTTGGCTCCAGGTTCAGTAAGAGACACTGTCTCAAGGGAATGCAGTGGAGAGTAAAATAGCAGAACAGCTTGT
>NW_022196897.1:15454963-15465880 GCF_008632895.1 Mastomys coucha
CAGTCACCTAACATCTCACCTTAAGAAACTAGAAAAAGAATGAACTCTGTAACGAAGACACTGTCAGTCGTCATTTCACACCATGGCCAGCAGCTTCAGGCTTTGTAAAGGACAACTATGTGGTGGAGGCCCAGCTATATGATTCTATGGCAACTTTGCTTAAGTATGGACCATCTTTCCTAGGACAGTATTAGGAACTGCTGTGCTCCACAGGCACTGCCTTCAGCCCAGAAGCCAAGGAGGAAATGAGCATTTGTATCTCATTCTTCACAGATCCTGGCCCTGTGGTCCAGGCACCATGTCTCCACAGGGGATCATGTACTTCAAGGAATAGCACAAGAGCCCCATTGAACATCAGTCCAAGTGGCCATCCTGGGAGGAGCCCTCATCCAAAGGCATCCAGTGGCTGGTGACACACTGCTGGGTAGAAGAGAATAGCTTTAGTACCAGGTGGCCCATGGCATCTCTTGCTTTGTGCTTGCCCAACGGTGATGTCAGCCATGATTTTATTGTTCTTGTTGCTGGGATGGAATACCCAAAAAAGCAACTTGAGAAGGAACAGTTTATTTTGGCTCAAGGTTTGAGAGTACAGTTCACCATAGTGGGCAGTCACAGTGGCAGCAGCAAGAGGCAGTTGGATAGATACGTTGTGGCTAGGGCTCTGCTGGGCACAGTGGCAGCAGTGGGAAGCAGTTGGATACACTGTGGCTAGGGCTCACTGGCTTTCTCCTTAGTCATTTCAGGACCCCAGACCATTGAACGATGTCACTCAAATCCAGGGTGGATTTTCTTCCTCAGTTAAAGCTCTCTAGAAATACCCTAAAGACACGCCCTGAGGTGTGTGACTCTTATATGAGTCCAAAGCCTGTCAAGCTGATGATCACTGATAGGTAAAGTGGTAACCACAGCCAGAGAAGTACATAGCGACTCAAAGCTCCCAACCTGAGGAGGACAGGGAGCTGATTGGGCCAGTGGAAGGTGCTAGGCTAGGAAAAGAGCCCAGATAGGGAATGGAGGATGCCTGGGGCAGCATTGCTGCTGGCCTGGATACCAACCATCCTGGCAAAACCTTGAAAGGCCATGCATGAAGCATGAGTATTCTGGGTAGGACCGATTGTGGGGAATCTGTGTCACAGTTGTCAGCTGAGCATTAGGCTCTGTCGGAACACTTGTCCCAGCAAGGGAGGTGTCAGGAGAAATGAACTCCTAGAGGTGTCTTTGCTGTCTGGTCTGGACATCTGCCAAAATATCTCTGTATAGGGCCATATGCAAACTGATAACAAGTAACCAGCTGGAAATGAACCTTACCTGGGGACTTTACAAATAAGATTTTAAAGTAACTATAGGCATATTGCTCTGCCG
The DNA here is from genome assembly GCF_008632895.1 of Mastomys coucha. NCBI lineage: Eukaryota > Metazoa > Chordata > Mammalia > Rodentia > Muridae > Mastomys > Mastomys coucha. The sequence goes on from NW_022196897.1 coordinate 15,456,326, forward strand.
AGGGAGCTTTGAGGGCATTGCCACTTGAACCCCAGGGACATGTCACCACTCTTAAGGGAAGGCTTCAGATTTTGGCAGCCTTTGGCATTCTGAAGGGACAGGCAACCTCACTACTTGGATGCTGAGCACACTAGACTGATAGGCCACCTTGGAAAACTGGTTAGTGTTGTTTATAAAGTTGGAAATGCATGTTCCCAGAGGTCTGGTCTCCTATTGCGCAATAATACACAGTCACGATAGAAGTGCTGTGGCCTAAATCTGCTAGAGGAGACAGAGACACCTCAGTGTTTCCTTAGCTGCAGTATGGGAACTCTGAACTACACTTTCCCACCACTAGGAATGCAAATGTGGAACTGAAAGCAACTAAGGCCCTCAGACCACTGTCACGGGTGGCCATGTGGGTTTGCCTCACCCCAGTGGGCTGAGGGTCAGTGCCACCCAAGCAAACACACACATGCTAACCCTGTGTATATCTCTCCTTAGACACAATGTCGTCTAAGTGGCCAGCTGATGGAGGAGACTAGTCCTTGGACTGGCCCTGTCTACTGACCTGGGTAGGGGAAGGCTGGCTGAGTTGCTGGGCTTTGGGGTAAGGGGTGGTGAAAGTGCTCTGGTCCAGCTGGAGGGTCTGAAGCTGACGCTCACTCAGCCTTCTATCTCACAGTCCTTTGTAGAACCCACCTCTTTGGGGGAGACAATAAAAGGCATTTCTGATGAGAGGAGCAGGGGCAGGTGAACCCTTCTTGCCTCTTCCTGATTGTGATCATAGAATCATTAGTTAGTGTATGTCTGAGCCAGGGTGGACCCTTAGCATCTTCCTCAGTTGTTCTACTCCTTAATCAATGAATTTAAATGTTTTGTGTTAGGATTTTTTAATGTGTATGAATGTTTTATCCGCATGTATGTATGTACACCATGTATATGCCTGGTGCCTGTGGAACTTGGAAGAGGGCACTGGATTTCCTGGTATTACGGATGGATGTGAGCCTCTGTGTAGGTGACTGGGAACCGAACCCTGGTCCTCTGCAAGAGCAACAAGTACTTTTAACCACTGAGCCATTTCTCTGGTCCCTGGCATCCTTACTTTTAAATAAGCTGAACGATTAAAGTAGAAGATTCTAGCTACCAGGGGACTCAAGTGGGTTCTTTATCTGAGTGTGACTGGGGACTACCTGCAGATCTACCCAGCCCAGAGTGTCACCTGCCGGGGAGATGTAGGGAGCCTCCATTAGACCCAGCATTGCAATGGGATGCTTTGTCTCTCACTCTCCCTTCTTATCCCAGGCCCATTGTTCTTCACTTCTCTGTCAGTCTCTCCTCATAGGTTCTAGGTCTTCAGGTTTGATAGTCACAGAGCTGGATTGAGGACTACTGTCAGGGTCCCTGTGTGTCCTTCCCATGTCTGCTGTGTCACAGTCAGTGAGGCTGTGGGCCCCAGCTTCAAATCTTCCATGGCAGATAACACATTGATGAGAATGCAGTGCTTAGGGAGGGTGACGGGGATTATGTATGTGCATTGGGTGGAAGGAACTTTCTCTAACTTTAATTATAATTTAAGAGTAAAACCCGCCTCTTCTGCTGTGTGTAATTACTTCTCTGCAGACTCCTAGCCACCCCCTTACGCTGCCTTCTGCATGCTGTGAGCAATTAATTTGTAGGCTGGTAATTGGCTAAAACAATATTTAAAGTAATTTGGCCCGATGTTACTTTTAAGGGAAGCTCGAGGATGTGACTCTGGGAATACTTATTTCACAGCCTGTTGATACCCTCAGCTCCTGAACCCTTTGCTTTGTCAGATGTACAGGGGCTTCCAGTGGGCCTAGGACAGTGGAGACAATAGGTGATCCACTGGCTTTATCTGCAGGAGGCAGGGCGCACTCATAGGTTCCTTACTGTATCAGAGCAGCAGGTATGCAGCAGGATACTTGGGAAGCTGAAGAACTGAGGCTGGCTTCCTCCTCCTCCTCCTCCTCCTTCTCCTCCTCTCCTCCCCTTCCTCCTCCCCTTCCTCTTCCTCCTCCTTTCCTCTTCCTCCTCCTCTTCCTCTTCCTCCTCTAATACCTCCTCTTCCTCTTCCTCCTCTTCTTCCTCCTTTTCTTCTTTTCTGTTACTTTGAGGCTGACGCTGGACAGGTTCATTAAGTAGAATCCAGGAGGGTAGGCTTGGAATAGGGAGGTGACTCTGTGTACTCATGGGTGCATATGTGTCTGTTTGTATAAATATGTGAGGAAGCCAGACGAAAACCTGGGGTGTTGCTCCTCAGATGCTGTCCACTTTAAAAAATTTAATTTTAGTGTGTGTGTGTGTGTGTGTGTGTGTGTGTGTGTGTGTGTGCTACATCACTTGAGGACCACCTATGGGAGTTACTCATCTCCCTCCACCATGTGGGTCCCAGAGATCGAACTCAGGTCATCAAGTTCTGCAGCAAGTACCTTTACCCACTGAGGCATCTTACCCAGCACCACCCCCCCACTACCTTGTTCTTTTGAGACAAGGTCTGTCACCAGGCTAGGGTTTTTAGATTAGGTTGGGCTGAGTGGCCAGTGAGCTCCGTGAATCCTCTTATCTCTGTCTCCGTGCCATTGGAATTATAACTGCTCACCATCATGCTTGGCTTTTTAAAAAGCGTGGGTTCTAAAGATCAAACTTAGGCTCTTGTGATTGCTAGTGAGCTCTTTACTGACTGAGCTGTCAGTGGGAGGCTCAGAGACCAGGGCTGGGCTGTATTGAACCTAGGCCTTTGGAGAAACCTAAGACCTAAGACACAGGAACACTCAGGGGAGGTAAGGCCAGGTGCCGGAGGTCTGAAAGTCAGAGGGAGGCCTGTCTTTCAGGGCCCAGCAGTCTGTCTCAAGCTGGGGATAGAGGGAGGCTGCTGAGGACTACAGTGGACCTGGGATCTACCTGGGGCTTGACCTGGGTCTGAGAGGTTTGTTCTGCAGTGTCTGTCCTTCTGGGATGCTCTGGTCCACATTTCCCTTAGGGTGAGTATGGCGGCCCTGCCTGAATGCAGGCAGTTTCTAGACTCTAGAATCTAGAGGGACGGTATCCATGTGTCTTCTGAAGAGGGCCTGAGAAAAGAGCCTGGACTGAAAATCAATTTCCTAAAGCTGAAATCAATAGCAATAACTAATATTAATACTGATGACCCTGCTACATTGCTCTGTGCTGCTGGGTAGGGATTGTTTCTGAGACTGGCTTGCGTGCGCGCATGCGTGTGTGTGTGTGTGTGTGTGTGTGTGTGTGTGTGTACCCTGCAACCTGGCAGGCAAAGACATTGGGTATTTCACCTGGCTACGAGCCTGCACAGCTTTCTCCTCCTATTTGAGTGAGCTTTTTTTTTTTTTTTCATTCCAAGATTTGGTTTCCCATCTAGATTCCCAGATGGCAGGGGTCATGCCCTGTATGGGTGCTAGTATGGGCAATAGCTCTGGGTTTGCAATCTCAGCCTCCCAAGAGTAGATACTGGGAAGGGAGAGTGTTATGCCCTTGGGCCAGCAAGGTCTAAAGGTGTTGGCTTGGCCAGGAGGAAATGTGGGCAGATACCTAGGGCAGGAACAGGGACTGAGCCAAGATAGGCTATTTCACAGGAAGTAGGCACCTGGTTCTGCCTAGCACTCTGTGTCTAGCCTAAAATTTGAAGGGCTCTCTTTGCTGGGGGTGATCTGGGCTTTTGTCAGAGTCTGTGGGGACAGGAGCCCAGAGGCAGAGGAGATGCCTGGGTAGCAAATCTTTCTGCTGGGGGTCTCCTCTCCTCTCCAATAAGAGTAATGGGTTACTTGAAGTTTCCAGGTGTACAATAGGGCAGAAGGATGTGGGGGAAGGATTGGCAGGGCTTTCCCTAGGCTAGCATTTAGGAGACTAAGCCAGAAGACCTGAAGACCTGCCTGCCTCCCACAGCCCTGCAGCTCACTATGCTCCCAAAGCCATGTGTTAGATCTCAGGGGCCCTGGAGAATGACACAAGGTCTGTTGAAGGGTGATGTGTTTTCCCAGAGAGCGTTTTAAGAGTAAGTTGGGGGTCTGGAGGGCAGTGAAGGTAAGGTTCTTGCTTAACAACCTTGGGGCCCTGTGCTCTGTCCCCAACAGCACCATAGAGGCTGGGGGGGAGGGGTGGGGCAAGGTAAGAATTGTTGTTGTTGAGACTGGGTCCCAGAGTGTAGCTCTGGCTTGCCTGGAAATCATTATGTAGATCAGGCTGGCCTCAAATTCACAGAGATTAGCCCGTCTTTCTTTCCTGGATGCTAGCTTTGAGGTATGCGGCACTATACCAGACTTTCCAGTTGGAAACTCTTATGCAATGTTACATGCATGGGTACAAAGTTAGACACCTGGATACATCTTGGGAGTTTGAAAAACTAAACCCATCAAAGCCTGACATGGTGAGCCACTCCTTTATCCCAGCACTAGGAAGACAGAGGAAAGGCAGCCCTCTGTAAACTCTGTAAGCTGGAGGCCATACTGCTCTAAATAGTGTGTCCCAAGGCTGCCAGAGCTACATAGTCAAACTTTGTCTCAAAACAAAAGACAAAAACGTATCGGAACAGAACTGAAACTTGGAACTGGAAGAAAAGTTAAGGACTGTTGTAGACGCAGGGGAAAAGAGATGGGCCTTCTCAGTTGTTTTCAGAATTGATTGTCTGTCATTGGTCTTTGCCCATTGCTGTGAGGAAACTCTGACAAAACCCAATTTAAGGGAGGGCGTGCTTATCTTGAATCATAGTTCAAGGATACATTCCATCCTAGTGAGGAACTCAGGGCAGCAGCTGAAGCAGCTGGTCACATCACATCCGCAATCCAGAAGCAGAAAGGGATGAGTGCAGGTGGCTGCGCAGCACCCCTTCTCTATTTACACAGTCCAGGATCCCAGCCAGGAAGTGGTGCTGCCCATAGTGGCTAGGTCCCCCAGCTAGGAAGTGGTGCAGCCCATGGTGGACAGGTCCTCCCATCTCAATTATCCCAATCAAGATGATCCCTTACAGGCATTCCCAGAAACAGGTAACACATGAGATCCCAGATTTTGTCAGGCCTACAATTACTACTAATCATTACGGTCACTTAAGAAAGGAGAGATATGGGCTGGTGAGATGGCTCAGCAGGTAAGAGCGCCGATTGCTCTTCCAAAGGTCATAAGTTCAAATCCCAGCAACCACATGGTGGCTCACAACCACCCGTAATGAGATCTGACGCCCTCTTCTGGTGCATCTGAAGACAGCGACAGTGTACTTGTAATAAATAAGTAATAAATAAATCTAAAAAAAAAAAAAAAAAAGAAAGAAAGGAGAGATATAGCTCAATGGTTAAGAGCACTGACTGCTTTTCCAGAGGTCCTGAGTTCAAATCCCAGGAACCACATGATGGCTCACAACCATCTGTAATGGGATCTGATGCCCTCTTCTGTTGTGTCTGAAGAGAGTGGCAGTATACTATACATGAAGTAAATAAATCTTTTAAAAAAACCTAAAAAGGAGAGAACAATGCAAATTTTGTACAGTTTGCCTCAAAATGGGAGAGTTCAGGATCCCCAGGAGGACTAATTTTTCTGGTGTGAAAGTTCCAAATTAATTTATTATATTTTTCTTTACAAACAGAAGAGGGGTGTTGGGGTGTGTGTTTCCTTCACAGGTCCTCAGCTGAAGTTCAGCCTCGTGTTTACAAGGCCGATGGCTGAGTGCAGTGCTAGCTAAGCAAATGCATACCCTTTTAACAGTGAGTCCTAGCTGGAGTTCACCCACAAGGCAGGCTCTGAGTGGTGGGACCTTGCTTTCTATAACATCCTCAGGCCAACTTATTAATCCAGGCATCAGCTGCACTGACTACCACTGTCACATGAAGTCATGCATCGGAGGACTTTCTAAGAAATCATGGGTGTGAAATGGGAGTGAAATCATGGGAGGCCACAACTGCAGGGGTGGGGACTCGGAATGAACAAGAGTTGGGATACGTCCCCAGACAGGTTCTTAACCAAGGTTAGAAGGCAGAGCTTCTGCCAGGCAGCGAGTGGGGCTGGTACAGTGCAGAGAAGAGGCAACGAGTAGCTATCCCCTGCTGAGTTGGTGGGTGGGCTGCCGATTTAGGGTGACAGCTCTGACCCTGTTGTAAGCACTGTCTGACAGGCAGGCGGACTTGGGCTTTTCTTGTCTTCCCACCTCATACTGTGGCTCACACTGACCAGAGTTCCATTTTGAGCAGTGGGTCATGGGAGCTGTGGGGGAGCTGCTGCTCACTGCTGGGAGAAGCCAGGGCCCTTATGGCCAGACTTGCTTTTATACCCTCTACCACAAGCTATATCCATGTCCTTTGGGTGAGCCATCTGTGAGTCCTGTGTCCCCTACTCTGACATTCATGCACTGCAATGACCAGAGGGCTAGCTCTGGGTCTTACTTCCTCAGAAAATTCTGGAGGCTTGGTAGAGAGAAAATCCACAGCCAATAGGCTGTGGATCTGAACCCTACACACAAAGACAACTTATGCCCTGGACTGTGTAGCTGAGATAGGTGGGCAGGGTGTAGAGGATGGCAGAGTACCCCACTTTCTAGGACCCCATATCTGGGGCCCCCAGAACACATTCTGAGGATGCAGCGGATAAAAGGCTTGAAGCCAGGTCCTGATTGTGCTTCTGAGGTGCCACATGGTAGTGTCTTTCTGTCTTGTGTTAGATCTGTGGGATAAGAGCTGGGGACTGTGGTGTCTGGCGCTAGCCTGGGGTATGTGTAACTCTTTGGCTCTGGGCTTGTTGATCCACTTTGATCTGGGGCCCAAACCTGTCTTCTGCTAAGCCTGTGCCCTGCCTGTGTCCCCTTGGCTAGCTACCCATTGGGTCCCTGTTTACTCTGCTGTCCACCTGTCCCTATCTAAACAAACAAACAGAGGACAGGACAACCAGCGAGAGAGAGAGAGAGAGAGAGAGAGAGAGAGAGAGAGAGAGAAGACTTGTCTAATGGTGGCCAAAGGTGAAGGGACTCTCACCTCACCTACCCTGTGGGCTTATTTACTGTCCCCAAATGTTTACCTGCTTCCCCCTGCCACACCCAGGCCCAAACCATCAAAGTGGCTGGAGGCCTGACACTTGGTTCCTGGAACTCTGTGGACTGGAGGTGGGTGTGGGGTGGGACAGGCTGTCCACTCTGGGAATTCTTTCTGTGGAAGTGTGGAGTTAGAGTTTTAGATCCCACCAGCAGCTCTGGAGTCTAAGCCCCCCAGAACAAGCCCTGTTAGTCTTTGAATCTAAAAGACTTCAAGAGCTGATGGGGCCAGATGTGGGTTAACCTTAGAGACAGCCGGTGAGGGCAGAGCTCTCTCTAGGCAGATTTGGGGCAAGTAGCCTAGACTCAGTGAGCCAGGTGGTTCTCTTACTTAAAGAGAACAGAGGACAGCGGCTTCCTGATGTCAGGGAATTGCCACCAAAACAGGACAGAAAATGTAAATACTTACTAGGCTTGGTGTCCAGCCCCAAGCTTACTCCTTCCTGCAACTCCTCACACATTCAGCTCCCCCCACTGCCTTCATTCGCAAATGTAGACAGAAACTGGGCCAGGCTACAGGTTCAGAGGGCGCTCCCTGGGCCTGAGGTAGTTGAAGGGCTCTTGGTTTTCTACCCCGTCTTTCTGCTCCTTGAGCTATCTAGGGGATGAGTTAGTTGCTGAGCTGGACAAAGATTTGGAATGAGTTCTGGATCCAGTGAGGTCTGACGTCTTCCTCTGAGGAAGTGTTAACAGTTAGTGCTGGGAACAGGGGACCCATAGACACCTGGAAGAAGCTTCTAGAGGTGAGGGAAGTCTGTCTCATGCTGCTCCTTTGAGGTTCAGGATACCCCAAGCCTTGTCTGTACCCCGTGGCTTTCTTTGGCTGGGCAGTTCATGCTTCAGGGCTAACCCTCAACAGGGCCCAGGTGGCCTGTCCCACTCCTGGGACAATGTGTTATCCCTGCTGTAGCAGAAGTGTGCTTTTGGGAGAGCACTTCCCTTCCCAGCCTTTTCCTATACCAGAGATGTGCTTCCAGGTATTACCCTGGCACCTAATCCTCGTCCAGCCTAAGAAAGACAGTTATGGTTTATTCCCTAGGCACACTGGAAGACAGAAAAGACAGGAAAACTAGCCATGGCTCACCTCTGGATGACTTCAGCAGAGATGGAGGTGGAGGCAGCGTTGTGAGAGACTAGAAACAAGCAAGAGTCAGAGAGAAAGTTGCTTCTGAGACCTCCACTGTATCTCCTGAGAGCCCCTAATGCATCCTCTGATACCTCCACTGTATCCCCCTGAGACTCCCATTATATCCCCTGAGATTCTTACTGTATCTCCTGAGATTCCCACTGCAGCCCCTAAGGCCCTCCACTGAATCCCCCAAATGCTACCCCCCCCATTGTATCCCCTGGCCTTCCCACTGCATCTCCTGAGGTCCCCAGTGTATCTCCCTGAAATTTCCACTGCATTCCCTTGAGTCCCCCACCCCAACTAAATCCCCCTGAGGCCCTCCACTGCAGTCCCTGAGACCTTCCACTGCAGCCCCTGAGACCCTCCACTGCAGCCCCTGAGGGCCTCCACTGCAACCCCTGAGACCCTCCACTGCAGCCCCTGAGACCCTCCACTGCAGCCTCTGAGACCCTCCACTGCAGCCCCTGAGACCCTCCACTGCAGCCCCTGAGGGCCTCCACTGCAGCCCCTGAGACCCTCCACTGCAGTCCCTGAGACCCTCCACTGCAGCCCCTGAGACCCTCCACTGCAGCCCCTGAGGGCCTCCACTGCAATCCCTGAGACCCTCCACTGCAGTCCCTGAGACCCTCCACTGCAACCCCTGAGACCCTCCACTGCAGCCCCTGACACCCTCCACTGCAGCCCCTGAGACCTTCCACTGCAGCCTCTGAGACCCTCCACTGCAGCCCCTGAGACCCTCCACTGCAGCCCCTGAGACCCTCCACTGCAGCCCCTGAGGGCCTCCACTGCAGTCCCTGAGGCTCTCCACTGCAGCCCCTGAGGGCCTCCACTGCAGTCCCTGAGACTTTCCACTGCAGCCCCTGGGACCCCTACAGCTGGGAACTAAGACCCTTGTTCCCAGCCCTGGCTTGAGGAATTCAAAGGCCAGAGGGAGGGAGTGTTTGGCCTATGCCCTGTGCACTGGGATTGGTTCCTCTGAACCATCTTATTTGTGCAGAGTTAATGTCATGTCATTAGCAGCTGGAAGCCCCACAGGAGGTTAAACATTAAGCAGTATGTGCTGGGAAATGTGTTCTCCTGTGCCAGGGCTAATGGTCAAGGCTGTGGCCCTCAGCCTTGGCTAAGGCTTCTCTAGCACATAGGCTTTCTAAGTGATTATCATGGAAAGGAAAGGAGCCAGAAGCTCCAACACGACCAGGAATGGACCAATCTTGAAGGAACTCTCAAGTACCCTTGGCTGTTGAGCAGGATTGGATGAGACTCCACAACCTCTGAGTCCTGGAGGCAGAGTAAGAAGCCTCTTCTCCCAAGAACACCACCCATCCATGTGTAGGGACCCAGGTCATCACAAGAACACCACCCATCCATGTGTAGGGATCCAGGTCATCACAAGAACACCACC
>NW_022196897.1:15470890-15479983 GCF_008632895.1 Mastomys coucha
TGAGAAGGGTAACCAGGCTGGAAGGTCAGCAGAGAGAGCTACACATGACTCTCAGGCCCCTACTTCATCATAAAAGAAACAAATTGAAAAGAAATTTCATAAACATCATCCCCACACCAAGGGATGCTCAAGCAAGACCTCTGGGGTGGGACCTCTCTTCCAGGGTGGTTTATCTGTGATTAACAGACAGAGTTTCTTCCTAATCCATTGAATTTAAATTAGCAAAAAGGAAATTATAGGTGAGCCTGCAATCAGGCAAACTTCTTTTTCCTCTTCTTGAGACAGGGTGTCTCTGTGTAGCCAAGGCTGTCCTGTCTCTGTAGACTAGGTTAGTCTCGAACTCGGAGACCTGCCTGTCTCGGTGTCCTGAGGGCTAGGATTAAAGGTGTGCACTGCCACGGCCAATCAGGTAAGCATTTGGAAAGAGTCTGGAAATCAGAGATTCAAAACAGCAGCAGACTCCCTCACCCCTTCCTTAGCCTTCCTCTCTTCCTCCTCCTTCTCGCCCTCTTCCCCTCCCTTCCCTTCTTTCCTCCATCTTATCCACAATCTACTCCTTGTCTACCCCCTTCCTTCACTTCCTTCTCTTTTCCATGGACTTTGAAGAAGCAAGCATCCATCAATTCTATAGTCATAAGGAAGTGGATTCTCTACCCACCTGAGGGATCTTGAGAAGGTTCCTTCCCTATGGGAATCTCCTGCTGCCGATATAGCTAACCACACTGCCTTCAGCCACCCTGTGGGTAATGGGAGACACAGAACCAAGACCCAGACAAGCCATACCTGGACTCCTGGCCTGCAGGAAGGGGAAATCAAGCCCGGGACTTTTAAGCTTCAGGTTCCGAGCTTATACTGTTATGCCTGTATACCATAAGCAGGCTGTGCCTCCCTGGACAGTATACTGTTACACACAGCTCTGAGCAAAGGCAGCCAGCTCTAAACCATTTGTTACTGCAGTGGTTTTATGCATATGGAGCTGATGACTTCAGAGTGGGGGCCACAGGTGCAAATAGCACGCTGCTATTTGTGTGCCTTCTGCTGAACTGGGGTATATATCAGGATAATGCTCAACAATGCATCCCAGACAGCTGCCCACTGGAACCTTGGTATGAAGTGCCCACCTTTGCGAGCCTAATCACCACTAAGTGATGATTGCATTGGGCACTGTGAGCAGCTGGACCAAAAGGGTGAGCCTTGTGCTAGTGAGTCCTGGCAAGTTGCATGTCAGCAGGAAGTGGACAGCATGGGCCCTAGGGGAATTAGAAGAAGTTGGCTATAAGGTGGCTGAAGAGAAATGCAGCTAGGAAAGGCTCCTTGGAAGAGGAGGTACCAGATCCCAGCATACGGAAGAGAGGGCTCAGAGGATATAAAGGTACTTTCAGCCACTGCTGGGGGAGGCGAGAGCAATGGGTGGAGATACTGAGAGTGCCATTCTTCAGTGGGCACAGAGGCTAGACATAGCACAGATGGATGCCCCCACCCTCCTGGGAAGGCCTCCAGTTGCTCTGGAGTTGCTAAGAGCTTTCTTTATACTGGTTGGACTTCAGGGGAGACAAGAGAGTTAAGGAGGGCGAAGGTTTCTTGGACTCAGAGTCACCAAGGGACAAGCAGGAACATTTGGCCAAGTGCGGCATGTGGCTCCTGCTTACTGCACCGGGGTGGGGGATGGAATGATGGTGAGCACCATCTACTTCCACAAGGAAGGTCTTCGTGGTGTAGTGTGGCTCCTCTAACTCAAGCCCATGATCCAGGTAGCCCTGTGCTCAATCTACCTTGGCTACATTTTCTCTATTGTTCTGGGCAGCAGAACAGGGCTCATGGGGGTTCTCCAGAGCTCTCTTGGAGAAGGAGGGGGCTCTCAGCACAGTGGGAACCCATACAGGCTCTCTCAAAGGTGTCAGGTCTTGGGCAAAGGGGCCATGGAGTGACTTTAGGGTCCTCAGCCATGGTGTTGACCTTCCCCTGGGCTCAGAAGGCCCTCCCAGGTTGTGCTTTGCTGTTCCTACACAGGCCTGACTCTCTCAGAAACCTGACCCCAGGTAGTGGGGGCGGGGGTGGGGGGCGCGGGGGACACAGAGGAACTGGGTTTCATGACTAGAAGAAGTGGCTTTTTATCAGTGTGCCCTCTGGGAGTCTGGGACCAACCAATGAAATTCTGTCTGTTGACTCAAGGAGGCCAGCAAAGTGGGGCTGATGGCTAATTGAGATTTATGGCTTCCCCTGAGCCTGGCCACCTCTGATCTCTAAACAGTTGAGCTAAGTGCTGCTAAGGAGGATGATGTCTGACTCTGTCCCCTGGCCCCTCTCACTCCGTCTCTCAGCTCCTTTTCCTGCCTCTCCATCTCCCCACCTGACTGAAGGACCTGGGGTGTGGGCAAAGTACCCCAGCAGGCTGACTGCTCAGGCTCAGGGATATAAGGAGCTATGGGAGTGGCCCCAAGTAGCACCCCCTGCTGTTGACTAGGCTGCAGGGAGAGGGGTTAGGCAAGACCACCAAGGCAGGGTTGCAACTCCTCAGCTCTTGCCCTTCAGCCTGGGCTCGTCTGAGCATCCAGGGTTGGGAAACAGGACAGTTAGTTATCTGTGAGGTGTGGTGGACTATTAGCCACATACAGATCCAGCAGGTACTTAAGATGTGTGCTCCCAGCTCTGCTTTGGTTTGCTGAGGATCTGCCCTGTGGAAGCAGAAGTAGGACTATTGGGCCCTGCTCAAGTCGAGTGAGGAGTTCCACTATCCACTGCCTCAGTGGGAGTGAGATGCCCATCTCCCGAGGTGTGGAAACTCAGCTGGATGACTTTTGGCTTGGAGGTAGGAGGAGCTTCTGGTCAAGGATGATCCAGATTACAGAGCCTGAGATGGCTCCCTGGGGTAGTCACCTCAACTCTACCAGCCGTCTTGCTCATGCTGCTGCAGAGCTAAAGGATAGGTTGGCCTGGCTATTCCTGGGCCATCTGTCAGTCCAGCCCAAAGAAAGGACAGATGCCACCAAGTAGGTCTTCAACACTTGAGGGTTGAAGGTCTAGGATTGGAGCGACTGGGCAGATCACAGGGTAGAGGGTACGCATGTTTGTTCCCTAGGCTTACAACACACAAGGCCAGGACTCTTGGAGACAGGTGGGGATGATGGTGGTCCAGGGTGGGAAGGGAAAAAGATAGGAAGGAAAGGAGGAGGGAGGGAGGGAGGGGAGAGAGGGAAGAAGGAAAAAGGGAAATTCAGGCAGACCACTCTAGAAGCACTGCCCATGAGTCAGGAGGATTGCAAATTTGAGGCCATCCTATTACAAAGTGTTGAAAGAGGGGGAGGGGCACATGTACTCTGGAAACATTAAATCAATAAATATAAAAAAAACCCAGGATGTGGGGTGAGTCTGAGTGCACCTGCATCAGGCTCGAGTGTGCTCCCATTTGTGGGTGTGTGCGTGTGTGTGTGTGTGTGTGTGTGTGTGTGTGTGTGTGCGCGCGCGCGCACGTGTATGTGTGTATGAGAGAGAGAGAGAAAGAGAGAGAGAGAGAGAGAAAGATAGAGAGAGACAGAGAGAGAAAGCATGAGTGTGCGTATGCATTCATACAAGTGCACGTGTATGTGCACGTGTGTGTCCCTGCCCAGTTCACACAATGCATGCAATTGCCTCTCAGAAATGAGGATGTTTTTTAGAAAGAGGACGTGCTTTAGAAAAGGAACGCGCTTTTGAATCTCAATCGGCTGTTTCAACAATGTCCGTTTAATTAGCGTGTTTTGAAGGGGAAATGAAGGAAAATTATAACTCATCCAAGAAAATAGCTGGTACGTGCTCAGCTCCCCTGTGGCTTCCCGAGGAGCTGCCCCAGGTCCAGTCACCAGGCCAGAGAGAGGGAGAGACACAGCAGCTGTGCCTCCCCTCCCCCACCAACCCGTAGCAGGACACAGAGATCGTGGGTAGGTGGGTGAGATGTCCTGTCCCTGTGCAGGACAGCAAGGCACAGGAACACAGAGAGGGCAACGACCCTTCCTGATTGGAAGGCGGGAGCAAAGTGGTTCAATGAAAGAGAACACAGGTCAGCCTGGGACTGTGTTGGAATTCTGAATCTGGCATTGTGTATGAGACTTCGCAGAGGCTCCATTCTTCATTTATAAAATGGTGGTGATAGGTTTGGAGAGATGTCTCAGCAGGTGAAGGTGCCTGCTGCTAAGCCTGACCCCCTGAGTACCATCTACAGAGTGGGAAGAGAGAACTGATTCCCAGAAGTTGTCCTCTCACCTCCACTTGCATGCTCCACTTCCAAGTACATGTGTGCATGCTCGTGCACACACTTGCACATGTGTACACAGACTCATATACTAAATAAATTGAAATAATAGTGACAGATATGAGCTAAATAAGATGATAACAAGAAAAGCCTTTGTAAAATGTTGGGTCTTGGCCATATCTGGGTATTCCTTGAAGGAGCCAGGAAAGATCTGCAAAAGGGCTGAGACTCAGCTAGGTCTACATTCCACATGCGTAGCTCTTGCCTAGGTTCCTGAGGGGCTACAGACCCCTCCGACCCCAGAGGCTCTCCTTTGGCTCCCCAAAGCTCCTGCTCCCCCACATGCCTGCTAAGGAAGGCATCCAGGGCTAAAGGCTGCCCTCATGGCCGCTGCTCTTCTCCACCCTGGCTATGTGACTGCTGTAGTCCCAGTCTTGTCTGCATCTTTAGCTCCTGTCTCTGCTCACCGACTTGTGCTTCTGCTGGGGAAGTCCCCACACAGCTAGCCAGGCCCTGTGATACTGGGCTCTGACCACTGGAGCCAGGGAAGTGTGGACCCCCTCCCTCTCATCCATTGTTCCTCTGCTGATCCAGGTCCCATCTGGAGAATGTGCCTGCAGAGCTCAGACTCAAGTGAATGTCACTCTAGGGATGTGGTGGGGGAGGGCAGTGCTGAAGTTATCCAGGTCCACAGCGGCTCTCTTTTCTGGAAAGTTCTATCCAAAAAAAAGTGGCTGGTCCTTTCTGAATACTCAGGAACCACACTCTCATTCCCCGGCTATGATAAATTATGGCCATTGAATTTGGAGTGGACAAAACTGAGGTATAGCAAGGGGAAGGCAGGGGGATGACACTTTTGGTAATGACAGGCTGGAGTTGGTCCTCAACCACCAGATACTGGAGTTTCTTCTCTAGACTGTAAGTAACTTAGGGTCTCCTGCAGAACTGCAGCCAAGGGCGTAGGGGATCCAAATCATCGAAGCTCTCTATTGTGTGCCTATATCTCCTCCGTCCATCCTACCAACATCCACCCTGGTGCAGATTCTGCCAAACGCTTTGTGCCCAGAGGGTCCATGCAGCTGCCTCTGTGGCCACTGGCTCCCCACACCCCACACACTATTGTTGGGAGGCTGGGTGCTTTCCAGTTTTTCACAGCATGAACTAGGATATTATAACCATCTTGGCGCAAGCTGCCTCTTCCCTCTCCCGGGCATGTTCCTTCTCTCTTGTGAAGCTTTGGGCCCTTTCCTGACTCGTTCATTTGTAGACAGGAGCTAGCAGGACAACTCTTGGGAAATGCTGGCGACAACCCAGGTACCAGCTACGATGTGACTCTCCAAACCAGGGACTCTAATCTTCTTCCTCAAGTGTGGATATACCTGGAGGCCACTGGTCCCCTCTAACCCAATAGACCATTCCTAGAGCTTGTTGAATGACAAAGCTATCAGATGAAGGGACAGATGGAGAGCCAGACACAGAAGCAGGCCAATAGATGTATGGCTGGGTCACGGGTGACAGGCTGTGTCCCAGAAGCCTCAGAGAGAGATGCTTTGGGCCCACACCAGTAGGTAGGGAGAAACAATGTTGGGAGATAGTCAGAAGACAGTTCTCTGGCTGTCAAGCCCTTTCCTGTACCAGTGACAGACATGACTAATCAACCAGGGCTATACTCCCACTGAGACTGGTTTCCAACTCTCTCAGTAAGCCAAGAGCAATAGATTGCAGGTAGCACATGCGGGTCACACTACAGCACTATTCTAGCGGTTATTATTGGAGACCCAAGTTTCTCTAGGCTTGTATAGAGGCCATCCACACCTGGGTCTCACACAGGAGTTATATGTACCAGCAGAGGGACTCAAACATGCCTGGGTTCTTCTAGTGGTCCACACAGGTCTGCAACTGACTTTTTACCAGCGTGGGGTCTAGGCACAGCTCTGGGTGCTCTGGTCTGTATGGCCTCCTGGGCGGTTGTTTTCTGCCCTTCATAGGCACGCAGCTCCTGGAGAGGTGATCTGGCCACAGATGTACCCATCCAGAAGCCTCCCTACCTGTAATGGGTGTCCCTATCTGACGTCACAGCTTCAGTGGTTCTCAGATATGTCCCGGAGTGGTATGTCATAGCCCAGTCCTCTGGGCACATGCCTGCTCAGTGGTTGGGCCTCACTAATACTTTGGGGAAGCCCTACTGTACTGAGATTCCACCCCTCCAGTGCGTGTGGTT
Organism: Mastomys coucha; assembly: GCF_008632895.1. Classification (NCBI taxonomy): domain Eukaryota; kingdom Metazoa; phylum Chordata; class Mammalia; order Rodentia; family Muridae; genus Mastomys; species Mastomys coucha. The sequence continues at coordinate 15,477,340 of NW_022196897.1, forward strand.
GGGGCTGTGTGTGGTGTGTGTGTTTTAAATATCACATTTGTGGCTGGAAATATAATTCAGTGAGAAGCACACAGGAAGCTCTGGGTTCATTTCCAGCATCAAATAAATCAGCTATGGTAGTGTATGCTTGCCATCCAACACTCTGGAGATGGAGGCAAGAGGATCCACTCATTCAAGGTTGTCCTTGGCTGTATAGTGAATTTTAGGCCAGCCTGGGGGCACATGAGACCTTATCTCAAAAAAAAGGGGGCTGAAGGAAAGTTCCTTCTGTGTCCTCTCATGACTCCAAATATGGATCTTCCCTCTTTTGCTTCAGAAGTGACCTGTCCCCCAGAATCCACCACCCATCACCAGCACCAGCTGGAGAACTTGTGCTTGGGTCTGACTTGGCCCAGACAGAAGCCTCCTAATTATGAGAGACCCCCTGGCTGATACAATGTGTCTGAGCCTCAGTTCTTTGCCCTTGAAGTTTAGAAATTTCCCATACCTCTTGGGACCTCCTTCCTTCCTGGAATTTGGGGGACTCTTCATCAGTGTGCCCATCCCTGTAGAGACAGTTTGACTCTGAGAGGTAAACTTGAGGTGGAACTGGCCACCCTGCACAGGTCAGTCTGGGATGGGCCCCAGGGTTTGCTGCCCTCTGCCATCAGCTCCTCCCTCCATGTGTGAGTGCAAGGCCCTGAGTAGACTGCCTCATGGCTGCCCACTCACCCACTCGCCTGCCAAGCTGGCCACACCCAGCCTGTGCCTCCCACCCCTGAAAGTCAACAGGCCCGTTTTAGCAAATGTGGAAGCCACAGAGGCAGAAAGGTGTAAACAAGCTGCCCATTCCTATCCCTGTCTCTTCCAGATCATTCCTTCCCACCACTGCTGTTCACCATCAATGAGTGCTGAGATGAGCCAGCTCTTTACCAGCCTCTGTCCTTAGACAACCTGTGATGATCACAGTCATTTCATAAATGAGGAAAATGGGGATCCAGGGAGGTGACCCAGTGGCCTAGAGTTGCAGAAAGTATACCATGATCTCTAACCTCAACTATCCAGGCAGGCATGAGGAAACCAAAGTGCTAGACCAGTGAGTGTGTGAATGATGGGGAGCTTAGCCTCTAGCCCTCTGCAGGGGTCTCCATGCTAAGAAACTACAGAGTCCATTGCGTTTGTACCCTGGGGTGTCCAGTGGCACCAGAGTTCTGTGTATGTGAGACAAAAATACAAAGAACATGTGATCTGGATCAGTTTTGACACTTATAAAATGATCCCAGAAGGCAAGCATTCCTCAAGGGTCCTTCTGAGGATGCCTGAGTGAATACTGTCAGGAGTTATATGCTCCTGTGAGACTTTTTATGGTGGTTCTGCAAGTTATCATGGTCCCAGAGACAGCATTTCACCACTACTTGTATTTGCTCTTTTCTTGGGGCAGTATCGCTGTCCACATCTACATCAGGCAGGGCCATTGCCAAAGCTCCTGCCCAAGTCAACCCAGGCAACCACAGGGCAAGCTTGCAGTAGATCACACCATCTGACCCCACCTATCTCACCCACTATGCCCCTGGGAAGGTAGGCCTCCTTTCCCTCCTCTCTGAGCCTCCCTTCGGCCTGCCTTCCCAGCTCGATTAGCCAGATAAGGCTGTCTTCCAGGTGACTATTTCTCAGAAAAATGACTTCATTATCACCTTCAGGGCCTGGTACTGGGGGAGGGATGTGTGTGGCTGGGAGAAGTAAGCGGGTGGACAGCTCCTCCAGGGACTCCTCCAGCAGCTGGGCCCAGGGTAGCAGGCAGGGACCCCCCACCTGGAAGGCCTGACTGAGACTGATCTGTGGGAGTCAGGGGCTGGAGGGAAATATTACATTATGATAACAAATCACTCAGTTGATTGGAATTTAATTACGTCTCTTTTATCTTGGTGACAGTTTCACACCTGGGATCGAGGCCCTGGCTGCCAGAGATAGGCTGGGCTTAGGCAGAAGGGATGGGGGAGCTCACCCCAGGGGATTTATAAAGCAGAGACCTCTCTTGCCCCTGCCCAGAGCAAGACCCAAGCTGTTCCCTCCCCCTCTGGCAGGTGGAGGTACAAAGGGGCCTGCCTCTCCACAGGAGGATTGAGTCTTCAGAACAGGCAACAGTCACATGGGTCTGTCCAGGCCCAGGAGGAAACTCAAGGGCAGCAGCCTGCTTTGGCTAGACTCTCAGAGGCACAACTTCTCTTTCCCCCTAGCTGTGTGCCTTCTGTCCTGGCTGGCCATAGGGCATCAGGGTCAGGTTCAGAGGGGTTTGGAACCTAGGGAGCCTTTCGGTGTTGGCCTGTGGAATGGAGCAGACCAGGAAGTGGAGTGAGCAGCTCCAGAGCACCTTCTGCACCCCCAGCACAGCAGACCTGTCAGAAAGCAGAGGTCTATCAATCATCTCTCTCTTTTTTTTCTTCTTAAAAAAAAAAAGATTTATTTGTTTTATTTTGTAGGTGTGGGTATTTTGCCTGTATGTCTGTGTACCACGGGAAAGCCAGAAGAGGGCATCAGATCCTCTGGAACTGTAGTTATAGACAGTTGTAAGCTGTTATATAAATGATGGGAATTGAACCCTGGTCTTCTGGAAGAGCAGCCAGTGCTTTTAACCACTGACTCATTTCTAGCCCCCTGCCCCGTG
>NW_022196897.1:15480253-15498335 GCF_008632895.1 Mastomys coucha
GGATTTCTCTGTGTAGCCCTGGTTGTCCTGGAACTCTCTTTGTAGACCAGGCTGGCATCCAACTAAGAGATCAGCCTGCCTTTGCCTCCTCAGTGCTGGGATTAAAGGCGTGTACCACCACTGCCTGGCTTACAATACCTTTCTTTGGTCCCCTTCCGCTATCTAACATTCTGGTGTGTCTCTACAATGGGTGAAGGGGTGGTTGCTTCCTATTCTCTCATGGATGAACCATGGATGCTTCAGTAAGAATGGCCTTGGTGAGCAATGTGACCCTCACAATTCCAAGTTATGCCAGGCCCAGGGGCTCTCCTGACTTTTGCTGGGCCCTCTCTTGGCATGGGTCTGTTCTACTAGAATACTTCACTCTGTTAAAGAACGTGGTGCTTAGAGGGGCTTTGACATAGTTGCTGCCTGGTCAGGATCTATGATGGGGTCGGCTTCGGCATCCTCTTTACCTTCTGTCAAAGGCTGGGGAGTGGCCACAGGTGCCAGTGTATAGTAGACTGTGTCGGGGCCATCCTGTGTTGGGGCAGGATGACTGTGGTTTCATAGACTGGCCAGTGGCTGCTGAATCATCACAGGGGACTGAGGTGACCCATCAGCCTCAACTAATGGAAGGAGAGAGAAGGATGTCATTGCTTTGGGGACAGGAAAGGAATGGATGGGCCTCTCTCTTACCCATGGCAGGCAGAAGTTGGACAGTTATGTGGAGGTAGGGCAAAACTGTGATTCACCCCCAAGGAGAGCATATGTAGGATTAACGTGTGGATTTGTGGGTACACTAGCTTGTGTTACAGCTTTCCCCCAATGGATGTGAGTTGGCATAGGTCTTAAGGTGCACTTTGAATCCTGTGCCTGCATACTTGGGCCTTAGGACATTCTGGGCTCCCTGGGTCAGAGGATTTGCATGTGTGGCATAGTCTGGGAGAATGAGAAGATGGACTGGAAGGGAATCCATACCCACCCTTTACTGCTAGCAGAGAGCGCTTCTATCTTCTCATCTAAAGACTGGGAAGGGGCTGGTGAGATGGCTCAGTGGGGAAGAGCACCGACTGCTCTTCGGAAGGTCATGAGTTCAAATCCCAGCAACCACATGGTGGCTCACAACCACCTGTAATGAGATCTGACGCTCCCTTCTGGTGTGTCCGAAGACAGCTACAATGTACTTACATATAATAAATAAATAAATCTTAAAAAAAAAAAAAGACTGGGAAGAAGGCCGAGTGAGGCCCATGCTTGCTGAGATAGAGTTGAGTCTGCAGGAGAAAGTTGTGGGCAGAGCCGCTCCATGCTCCAAGCCTGTGTGGCTGCTATATGACTGTGCTGCTATATTGTTGGTGAGCTATTTGTTGGGGTAGTATCTTGGCCAGGGTTCTCCAGGGAGACAAGGCCAATAGAATTTTATATATGTCCTGGCTCTCAAGACAATGGAGCTCCTGAGTCTCAGGATCTTCTCTGGCTTCCAGGGGAGTCTGAAGTGCAGCTGAGTTGAGGCTGGAGACCCTAGACCTAGGGGAGCCGATGCTGTGAGCCTTGTTCCAATGAGAGGAGCAGAGCATGTCCCGGCTCCAGCAGACAGGCGGAGAGAGCTGGGTCCACTTTCTTTGGCCTTTTGTTCTAGCTCCTAGCCTCTGTAGATTCATGAGGCCAACTCCCAATGTAGACTTCATGTAGTCTACAGAGCCATCTTGTGTCTCCTCAGGACCCACCCTCACTTGGGAAGAAGGAATGCTTAAGCTGCTGTCTGGGCATGCCAGGCCTTGTGCACAAATGTGCATCTGCTTGTGTGAGCTTGCTCTTTGTAGGCTGGAGTGAGTTCCTCAGTTTTCCTAGGAGACAGATGCACATTCCACTCCATGGTCTGCATGCGTATGCATACGTGTTTGAGCATGTTCATGAGCATCTGTGATCTGCTGGTGGTGCATGTTTGCATATTGTGCTTAGAGGCCCATGCCTGTATGCAGGGCTGTGTGTGCAAGGCCTGTCCACATGTAAGCCCCAATGCAGACATACCATGTCTCCATTGACCTATGGATGTCTCTGTGAGTGATCTCTTCTCTGTCCTGGAAAGGTTTGCTGGTGGCCCGAGTTTCTTTGCTGCCAAGTGATGCTGTATTGATGTTAGAGTTGAACACAGGGCTTGTGACTCCCATGGACAGGGGAGCAGAGGGGCTTTTTTCTTTCTCTTGTCCAATGGGGTGCTAATGCCTCCTTGATTTACTTCTGTCACATCTACACAAGGCAGCCTTGTCCTTCTGGGAGGATGGAGGCTCCATGTCATCTAGCCCAGGAGGTGACACAGCCAAATAGAGAGCAGGCTAGGGAAGTAGGTCAAAGCTGTGTGACTCCAGGCCTTGATCAGCCCTGAGCACCCAATCCCTGTTGCCACCAGCCCTGTGAGCACTAGTCAGTGCTGATTCTTGAGCAGACAAAGTCAAGTTGGGATTGGATGGCTGGGACAGGGTTCTGTAGACCCTGAACACGGGGTGCTCACTCCAGGACATGGGGTGCACAGGACAAAGGCACATAGTCTAGTGGTCTCCAAGGCCACTGGAAGGGACAGAGGCCCTTGGGACCCAGACTTTGCACAGCTGTCTGACAGGGAGCCCTGACCTGGGTTCTGCTTGCTGGCTCATCTCCAGTCTCCATGCAGGATCCATAGGCTCAGACGGAGCCCATACTCTGTGCCGCCCCCAGTCCCAAGTGGAAACAGCTGTGTGAGTTCCTCCGAGCCCAGCCACTGTGCACTGCCATCAAGTCCACATCCTGCTTCTAGAGAGAAAAATATGAGTGACAATAAGCATAAGAGGAGGGGAATTTCCATTTCAAACGAGCAAAGGAGTTGGCACTCTAGCAAGCCCTGGGGAGTTGTGCAGCTGGGAGACAGTAGAACACGGGCAAGCCAGGGAGGGGACAGAGGGTTGGTCCTTGGTGGAGTCTGGGAGGGGATAGAGGAAGCTTTCTTTTTAATTTGGTGATGATGCAGGGGAGCGGAGGGGCTTTTTTCTTTCTCCTGTCCATGTGTGGCATATGTGTGTGTACATACATAGTACATATATACCAACATATATGTTCATGTGTAGGTTAGGCCAGAGGCTGATATTGGTTGCCTTCCTCAATCTCACTCTCTCTCTTATTTTTTTTTTTTTTTGAGACAGGGTCTCTCACTGAACCTGGAGCCCGCTGATCGGCTAAACAGGCTTGCAATAAGCCTCAGAGGTCCACTCATCTCGGCCCTCAGCTCTGGAGGTCTAGGCATACTGCCATGCCTGGCTTCTATGTGGCACTGAGGATCTAAATCCAAGTTCTCATGCTTGTGTAGCAGTATTTTACCCGCTGAGCCATTGCCCTGGCCTTGGAAGGGTCTCTTATTGGTGGTGTCTGCATGCTGCCCTCTGGCCTGCATGAGGCTGTGGGTACTATTGCGTGCAGAAGCTGTAAAAAGCAGATTGCGATGGTCCATTTTCCAGTATGAGGTGCACTTAGATTGTGCCCAAGTTACAGAGAAGCCAGAGGCTTCTCCTCCCTCCCCTAGCTGGCAGCTGGCCTCTGTTTGTCTCAGAACTCTTGAGAGTTAGAAAGGTACAGGCAGTCTGCCATGGGACTGAGCCCACAACCAGAAAAAAACAGCAATCTCAAGGCCCAAATTATTCATTAGGTAAGACTTCATCCTAGGATAAAGAGATGGGGAATTTGGGAAGGTGACAAGTCCTGGTCTATGGGAAAAAAGAACAGGGATTTCTCAAGAAGTTGAGAGTTTAAAAACTACTGTCTTGAATTAGAGAGATGGCTCAGTGGTTAAGTGTGCTTACTGGTTTTGCATAGCACCCACATGGTGGCTCAACCTCTCCATAATTCCAGTTCCAGAGGAACAGACGTCCAAAGGCATCTGCCACACATGTACTACACATACCATGCACAGGCAAAACATATATACATATAAAATAAGTATGTCTCAAGAACAAGACCTAAAAAACAAAAATAAGCTTGTCTCCCACACCAGCCACTGGCGCATTTTCTCCACGCTGGTGTCCCTTTCTTCAGAATCGTATGTTAAAACCTGCTCTGTTCTCACCAGTCTCTTGGGTTTGTTAGCATTGTCTTATTTCTGACAAGGGCCGAGGCCACCTTTGCTCCAGGATCCAGTGGAAGCTCAGCTCCCTCATTGGTTTTCCCTGTCTGCTGAGCCAGCTCCCAGGTTAGCTGGTGCTAAGGGCACAGGTGTGGGCAACCTCTTCCGATGGCACCCTTGTCAGGAGATGTGGGCTGGGAGCTGGAAGTGTGCTGAAGCAGCCATGTGTCTTATGGGGTCTTGCTGACTACTGTGTATCTCAGGTCTCACCTGAGCTGATGGGCTCAGGTGACAGGTAAGGCCTGGCACTTACATCCCTGTACTGATAGTCTAACCACCCTGGAAACTTCTTCCCAATTCTGGTCCCAGAACCGGGACGCCATCACAGACATGAAGGGCGGGCCAGGCTGTCTTCTGGTGGACTCTGTAAAAGTGCTCGTGTTATCTCATTATCTCTGTCTCCACAGCCCAAGCTCATTCCTACAAGCTTGTGCTGGGAATCAGCTGAGTAGATGAGCAGGCCCCACAAAAAGCCCTGACCTCTAAGAGGTGGCTCGGATGGGGCTTTATTTGATACATGGTATTAATAACAAACTCCAGTCAACCTTAGGAATCCTACCCTGCTCAACATGGAACTTCTGGATGATTCTCCAGGATAGTTTTCACAGACACCCGATCCCTGAGGATCTGACCTTCTCAGGTGGGTGCATTCACCCAGGGGTGAGACGGTCAGCTCTGCAGCCTTTGGTGTGCCCAGCTGCAAACCACATCAACCCCAAGTCAGAGACAACAGGTTGGAGATGCAGCCAACAGATTGGAGAAGAGGCTTTGTTGGTACCTTATGAAACAGTGTAGCTTGTCATTGTGGCCTTCATGCTGTTGCATCTTCAGAAAGGAGGGCCAACAATTTGGATATAGTGCTAATTAGATGGTTGTGTTATTCAAGGAGGGATTCATCATTGCAAGTCTTGTATCTGGGCTTTGTCTCCTCTTCCTGTTTCCCAGCTGGTCCTACCCAGAGGTAAGACTGTAGCCTATGGTCTTGGACCAGCAGGTAGAATGTTGGCTTTTCCTAGAGAAGGTACAGATGGAAGGTCTTTTGTACCTGCCTAGCCACCAGCCCAGAGCCCTACTACACAAAGGCTGGCCAGCTCCATAAGTGGGAGAGCCAATTTGCATATTGTTTATAAATAAGCTCCAGTGGATCACAGAGGTGCTCCCTCTTGCACTCATCCTCAACCTATCCTTCTGTGTGAAAACCCGTCAAAACTGATGTACTTAGGGCATGGGAGTGAGCCAAGTGCATAAGGATCCTGATGTGGCCTGTGCCCCTAGGAGCCAGCTCTGCAGTCGGTAGCCTTGGGCTCCTCTGAACTCTGCAGTGCAACTCAAGGTGGGCAAACCTCAACCCTGCCAGACTCAGCCTGGAGGCCCAGGAATCCTCAAGGTCCCAGGTTCTAGAGCATGAGTTTCTCATGCTGCCAGCAGTTCAAAAGCCAGGCATCCTAAAATAGCAGATGCAGGGTTGAGGGGTCAGTCAGGGAATACTTGCAGAGTAGGTGCGAAGACTGGAGCTCGAACCTTGGAGTCTGTGTAAGAGAGCTGAGCATAGGTGCTAGATGCTTATAATTCCAGCTCTCAGCAAGCAGAGACAGGAAGATCCCTAAGGCTTGCTGGACCAATAGCCTAGCTTACTTGGAGGGCTCCAGGTCAGCAAGAGACCTTATCTAGAAGAGCAAAGTGGACATCGACAAAGGAATGCTAGCTGGGGCTGTCCTTTGGCCTTCTCATGCACTCACCTACACTGGATGTCTTAGTCACTGTGTTATTGCTGTGAAGAGATACCGAGGTGACTCTTATAAAGGAAAACATTTAATTAGGGCTTGCTTATGCTTTCAGAGGGTCAGTCCATGATCATCATGGTGGGAAGCACATAGGAATGGTACTGTAGCAGTAGCTAAGAGACTTACATCCTGACCCACAGGAGCTGGGCCTGGTGTGGGCTTTTTTAGTTTTGTCTTCTTTTTTTTTTTTTGAAATAGGGTTTCTTTGTGTAAGCACTGACTGTCCTGGAACTCTCTCTGTAGACCAAATTGGCCTCAAACTCAGAGACCTACCTATTTCTGCCTCTTAAGTGCTGGAATTAAAGGTGTGCACCACCACAGCTTTTAAAAGCTCAAAGCCCACTTACAACAATACACTTCCTCCAACAAGGCCATGTCTCTTAATCCTGATCCTTCTCAAACAGTTCCACTCCCTAGAGACTAAGCATTTAAATATATGAGCCTATAGGGACCTTTCTCACTTAAACCACTGCACTGTGTATCACAGCACACACACACACACACATACACACACAGAGAGAGAGAGAGAGAGAGAGAGAGAGAGAGAGAGAGAGAGAGAGAGAGAGAGAGAGACAGAGAGACAGAGACAGAGACAGAGAGAGACAGAGACCCCTGAACATACGTGCACACACTGAGATACATAACCAACAACAAAACAGCAGAAACATCTCATCTCTCAGTTCTAGAAACCAGAAGGTGAGAAGCTAGCTGCCACAGGGTTCTTCCTGCTTCTCCCAGTTTCTGGTAGCATTGACAGACTTTGGAGTAACTTGGTTTACAGTTGCCTCACTCCAATCTCTAATTCTGTTCTCCTCCTCCCTCTCTCTCTCTCCTCACATACTATCTTCTTATAATGGCACTGGTCACCCTGGATTGGGAGTCCACTCATTTTTTTAAGGTGTATGTATGTGTGGTGCATATGTGTGGGTTCATGTGTGCACATATGTGTGGAGGCCTAAAGTTGACATTGGGTGTCAATCACTTGCCGCTTTATTTATTGAGGCAGGGTCTCTTGCTGAACCTGGGGTTTACCAATTCTGGTTACTCTAGCCTGCCAGCTTGCTCTAGGCATCCCCTGTCTGTCCCTGTTAATGTGGAGATGACAGGCAGACATCATATCCACCTGGCTTTTAATGTGTGCTAGGTATTTGAGCTCTGAACTCCAGTGTTTATGTTTACACGACTAGAATTTTATCCACTGAGCAGTCTCTCCAGTCTGAGTCCATTCATCTTAACCAAGTAAGCCTACAGTAATAATCCTACTGCTAAGTAATGTCACAGTCTGGGATCTTAGGTTTAGGACTTGGGCAGATCACTTGAAGTTGCAGTGATTGTTTTGAGGAACCCAGAGGTCATGGGCTGATGGGGAGCTGGGTCTGTCAAGGGGCTTGGCTTTCCCTGTAGGCTGTGTGCTGTATCTCCTGGGCAGTGTGGGCAGTGCTGCCTCTTCTCTGGGGGCTATGTTTATTTCTTTTGTCCTCCCTGACTGGAGAACTAAAAGGAGAAATGCTTTGTCTTGGTTTCAGAGGTCTCATCCTCCAAGGTATGGAAGGTATGATATGATAGGGCAGTTTAGTGGGGTGGGGCCTGCAGTAAGTTCACTTCACAGTAGATGGCCTTAGTAAACCACTTTGACCAACTAGACGCCTCCCCCCCCCAACCCCCGCAAGCTACCACCTTGTGGCAGGATGTGCAGGTTTGAGAATGTTACCCATAGGCTCCTCAGAACCTAGTATGGGAGCTGGAATGTAGCCCCTGGGGCAGAAACATTTATAGAATCATTTTTATCAAACCAGTGTGTAGTTTCTGTGCCCAATGGAGGCCACCAGAGCCTGCGGCTTTGCCCCAGGTCTGCAGAGCAGCTGGCTTGAGGCTGCACAGCTGCTTCTGTGGAGGGATGGAGCATGTCCTCATGTGGGGATCTAGGCAGCTGTGTGTTTGAGGCTGCTGCTGGTGGGGTAGGCCCAGGCAAGGCAGCCTGTGCCCTGGGAGTTTCTTCTCCTGACAGGGTCAGCCCAGAGCTCCACCTCCCTGCCCAGACTGAAGCCTAGGGCCCCTTCTCTCCTCTTATCCTCCCTGCACGAGGTCTGGGGTTGGGGGGAGGGACAAACAAAGGCCCAGCATCCACATTATTTCTCTCCCCTTCACCCTCTGGCCCAGCCTTTTCTTCCTTTTATTATGTATTTTAATAGGAGTAGACCAAGATAGATGGCCTGAGCTGGGATGGGAAAGGCCCTGCCTCTGCCCAGCCCTGCCCAGCCCAGCCCAGCCTTGGAGCTCCACTGTGCTCTGCATGTGAGTGGATGAAGGCCCCAGGACTGAAAGCAGGGTGCCTGCTGGCTTGTCTCCTACAGACGCAGGACCTGTTCTGTGACTTCCCAGTTATTTCAAGACCCTCTGCTTCCTGCTTCCTCCTGTGTCAGCAGAAGAAGGCCATTTGTGGCTGGAGGAGCCAGTCCTGCGGCCAGCTTGTGTGTGTGTGTTTGTGTGTGTGTGTAGTGAGGGGGTACAGAGGAGACACCTACCCAACCCCTACTGGGGCAGAACACATTCAGCGAGGCTTTGGTCTTCCTCCCTGATCACGCTGCTTAGGACTGAGGCCACAGCTCGGTACAGAAGGCTTACCTAGCACATGCACAAGTCCTGAAGTGCAGCCCCCAGCAACCTGTACTTGCTGGTCTACCCCGGATTCCTTGTGTGCCTTTTATGTGCATCTGTGTTGGGGGCACAAAAGTGAAGCTCCCTGCTGTCACTGGGCACACCCCAGCAGCAGCCTCAAGTGAAGCAGCTATGTCCAATGTTCTCATAAGGAAAGTGAGGAGCCTGAGTCACGGCCCTGAGCCTCTTCTGCCTGGCAGGAGCAGGGAAGCACCCAGCCTGGTCCCTGGGGCTGTGGGGCTCAGGGGCTCAGTGACTGGGTCAAGTGCTGAGGTCAAGAGAAGCTTTGTCTTGACAAGGACCCTTCCTGACCCCTGACCTCTCGGTGTCACTCCAGCCTAGGCCAACAGGGGATTTACCAGGAAGAAGCAGACTCAGGCCCCTTAGCCCATCCTGTCTTTTACTCAATAAAATGACCACTTTTAAACATCCAAAGGGCTCTCCTCCCCTCCTGGGCACAGGTCTCTAATTAAACTTGATCAAAATATAAAATTAGATCCATAATATCTCTAACCCTGTGGGTGGGACACCTCTAGCCACAATAACCAATGGCCAACATGTGGCCTGGAGAGTAGTGTTCAGCTGTAAAAGGGGCACACACCTCAAGCCTGCTCAGAACTCACTCAGTTCCTAGGAAGTATTCAGAACAAGCGAATCCATAGTGTGGAATAATAGTTCTCAGAGACTGGGGGGAGGGTGCAGTGGGAGTAATGACCAGATGTGGAGACTTCTTTTGGGGGTGGTGAAACTGTTCTTAAACTAGGTAGTGAGCATAGGTGCATAATGCTGTGAATATTCTGGACACCCCGAGCTGCACTTTGAATGATGAATTCCTCCCCCTCTCTCCTCCCACCCCAATGTTATATCTAAATTTCTTTAAAATGTCCTAAGTGGGATGCCATAACCATTTTTACATGTCTGCTCAGCTGGACTGAAGGTTGTCCATTTACCCAGCAGGAGCAGGGAAGCAGCCAGCCTGGGACTCTGGGGCTCAGGGACTCATCATTTCTGGATGAGATTAGCATTTGGATAGAGACAGGGTAAACCAGTGACCACCTACATGGGGTGACATCACACCATTCTAGAGTTTGAACACAACAAAAAAAGTGAAGGAAGGGGGTGTGGTTTGGGTGTTTACCACCCAAAGACTTGTATGTTGGAAGCATGGTCACTACTGTAAGGCTTTTGAGAAGTATGGGACCATTAGAAACTGGGCTCAAGCAATCACTGGAGTTCCAGTCTCAGAAGGAACTAATGACTTCTCACTGGGGTAGTGTAGGTCTCCCAGGACTAAATTCACTCCCTCAGAAATGGACCTTCATAAAGGAAGCTTGACTGCCTTAGCTCCCATGAAGAGTTGTGAATGTCTCACCATCGGTGGCCTGATTCTCAGGGGTTGTATCATAGAAGCTGCCAGCACCGAGTTGGGTGTTTCCAATGGGTTCACCATAATACCCAGAATCTGGACTTTGACCCTTGGTTTCAAACTGTGCAGTTACGTCTCATGGCAGCTACCTACACAGCTAGTTAGCGTAGAAATGATTCCTTTTATCAGAGTGGCTTCAAACAGCAGCCACTCATCATCATTTCCAAGGCTCTGTGGGTCAGGAGTCTGAGGCAGTGTGACTAGACATGTCAGCTGGACCGCCATGGCTTGACAGATGGAAGGCCCTCTTTCTAGGGCTCACTCACATGGCTAGGTGGCTGGAATGAGCTGTAGGCCTCTGCAGCTCTATGTCATCACCTCTCCATGGGGGCTCCAGTGTCCTCATAGCATGGCACCCTATGTTCTCTGAAGCAAACACTGAAAAAGAGAAATCCATATCCCTATCTATTTTTCAAAGGCATACGTCTAGTGACCCACTTCTTCCAACTAGGTCCCCCCTCCTCCTTTTTCTCATTGGTCTGTTCAGTTAGGAACCCATCTAGGGATGAAGTCAGAGTATCCCACCACCTCTGAATACTGCTGAACTCAGGACCAAATTTTCAACTCTTGAGTCTTTGGGAGAACATTCTAGATGTAAACCTAACAGGGACTACCTAGTGTCCGCAGTTGACACAGGCAGAAACTCTTGATGTGGACACTGAATGCCAGACTTTCAGAGCTGAATTGTGCTGCCCCTTCAAGGCCTTAGCACTGCAGTTGCTAGAACTTTGGGAAAGATTGACAGTAATTCCCCATGATTACCCATGCTGCGCTGATCTCAGGAGCATCCCGTGCCAGAGGCAATGTTTTTAAAGCTGCCTAATACTGTCTGCTTAGCAGGCCAGAAGGCTGACAAGCCTGAGTGCTGATGGCAGAAACGTCCCCACACATGGCTCACATGGGACAGCGGCAGTGAGAATGAACTGTGCTAAAGGTGCTCCAAGGTGGGTAACACCACAGTTATAAAGAGAATGCTGACCACCGCACATATCCCTGGCTCCTGGGGAGTCTCTCCTGGCTTCTTAGGGCCCAGACTCTTCAGAGACTCCTCTTGAGGGTGGAGCTGACAACTCCCTGCCCTCTGGTGTCAGGAGAAGGCAGCAGAGCATGGTTAAAGGGCTGAATTCTCCAGCTCCTCTCTGCAAGCACTGTGGTTGGTTGTCTCTCTTTTAGGACTCTTCTTTTAAGTTATAGCATGCTGACAGTCCCTAGCATGCCCATGAATAACACTTTATAGCTTTTGGTGGGAAAGACAGGAATAGGCTCAAGATACTTGAGCATCTATTGTCTGCCTTAGGGTTACTCTGAGCCTGGACAACTCCTTCATGGCACCTGGGTCAGATCGTCCCCTCACATTGTGTCAGATGCCTCCTCAAGGCTTATCTTCCACCTGCTGTTCTCTCGAGTTCTGTCTCTGCAGGAGCGATCTATACTGTGTCAAGGAGAGTGTGTCACCTCTAAGGGTCTAAACTCTTCTGAGCCGAATGACAGCTGGCTAGGGAGACAGTAGAACTCTCTCCGGTCCCCAAGGAATCTGAAGGAAGCCCCATTTATGCTCTACCTTTCTAGACTCTCTTGGCCTTCAGGTCTGTGGCTCTTCCCAGTAGCAACTTCTCCTTTTCCCTTGGCCAACCAGAGACAGGCCTCTCCTGACTGCCTAGTCCAGATTTGACCCCCTTTCCTTGTTAACCCTTGACCCACACCCCTGACCCCTAAAGTCGGGATCTTTCCTGGAAGGAAATTTGAACTAATTCAAATTTCAGAATTTGAACTAAATACCCATCAGCCATCACTCACCCATTGCTCCAGGCCAGGAGGAACTCTGCTTTGATCACCCAAGGAAGCGAGATTACCATCCCCCAATGTCATCCAACTAGGGTGTCCTTGAAAATGTCCTGAGAGCACAGATGCAAGCTTCTTGCCACAGGGGCCCCCAGCCTGGAGTCATGTGCCCTCCCCCTCCATAGAGCCTCTGTCCTTACTGCTTTCTCCCTCTGTCCTTTCATGGATGTCCCCTGGTCCCCCTTCTATCCACTGGGAACAGACATCTGGTACTTGTTTGGAGTTGTTGACCACTCCAGCTAGGCAGGGGTGTCTGCTGGCTTCAGCCTATGCTATTTTCTTATTGCCCCCCAGCCCATGAGATCATGTCCCTTCCCTTACTCTCATCCCCCCACCACTAACAGCCAATCAGGCCTTGTCACTCACTTCTGACTCATCACTGCCGATGATATCCTATTAAGAGTTGGAAATGTATTTTCCTCCTGCCGATCTTTTTCCTTTTCATTTAGCAAACATTGATTTTTCCCTCCTCCTGCAGATAGAATAGAAATGAAATCACACCAGTCTCTTTGGGGTGATTTACTTGTCAGAGCCTAAGGCAATGGGTAGTCACCCGGCTCCTTGTGTCACCTCATCCACGGGTCACTTGGTGACCTTGAATGGCCATTTAGCTTTTCTCCTCTACCACGTGCCTCCCAGCTGGGAAAGGAGATCTTGGGGTCCTTGGCTTGGGGGAACAGGAGGCTCTCTTTACCAGACAGAGTTGCCTCCTCTGGAGGTCTAGACAAAAGCTTCTGAAAGAAATCCAAGTTCAAGGTTGTGTTAACACCAGACACCACGAAGTGGCAATTATCCAATTAACATGATTAGTGTGGAGTGCACGGGCATTGTCTGCTCTGTATCCCCCTGCCTTCCACCTCATGAGCTCTGTCAGCTGCTTAGCAGAGAGGACACTGAGAGCGAGAGGTTGGGCCTCCAGAGACTCCAGCCTCCCCTTCTCTGTGCCCCGATTCCTCCCACTATTGTTTGGAGGTAAAGACCTTGTGCCCATGATAAGCTAACCACAGTGGGAGATTCCGAGGAGACCAGAGGTGCAGGTACATAGAGAGAGAGCTCTCGAGGAGGGGCACAGGGTAGACCAACCTGCAGCCAGGAACTCCTCCTAGGTGGGGAAGCATGTGGGTACAAAATACAGCAACTTTGTGCTTCTATTCTCATGATTCCAGAGCACACAAGACAGGCTGATAGTGCACAAGGAGAATAGTCACAATAGTGATGGGATGTTATCAATGGTGACAAGAATGGTAAGGGTGTTGGCTGTGTTTGTGGTGGTGGTGGTAGCGTTGTTGCTATTGATGCCGATGGTGTTGGCCATGGTGGTGGTGATGATGTGATGTTGATGGTTACGGTAGTGTTAATGGTGATAATAATGATGATGTCAGTTATGATGGCAATGCTACTGCTGCTGGAATTGATGATTGTTGGTAATGCTCAAGAGTAGATAGTGATGTTGATGGTTGTGATGTTTCTGAAAGTGTTAACAGTAATTGCTGGAGCTGGTGAGATGTGGATGGTAATGTCCTAGTGCTTTTGATAGTGGAGAGGATGCTAATAGTGTCAATACAGACAGTACTGAGGACGTTGATGGTGCTGGTGCTGGTGCTGATGCTGATGATGCTGATAGTGATGGTCGTCTCGACGGTGATATTGTTAGTGCTGACGGTGATGATGCTGACATCATCGATGATGCTGATGGTGCTGGAGGTATTGTTGATGGTGGTGAAGATACTGCTTAGGTGTGGATGGTAATATGACAATGAGGTTGGTGGTGCTAAGGATGGTAGGGATAATGCTGAAGAAAAGGATGTTTTGATGGTAATTAGCTAAAATGCCTTTTTTTTGGTTTACTCTACAGCCAACGAAGGAAACAGCCTTGCACAGAGCTCTTCTACAGTCATCGCTCTGCTGTTAGAGCTGGGGTCTAATCTTTTCTGTTAACTCTGGATAGCTGTGCAGCTGCTGAGCCAATAAGCTACAATGGCAACGATCCCTCCTGACTTTCAAGGCTAGGTAAGAGGAAGCGTTGGAGCTCCCCACCTAGGTCTTTAAAGACATTCTGTGAGTCCTGCGCTGAGACCTCAGAAGTCCACTTTCCCTGAGAAGATAGATACTGAGAAGGCTGTGTCAGGTGATAGTACCCGCTGAGCAGAGCCACCTGATCACGCTGAAAGGGAAAGCCACAGTCAACCCCTCAGAGCAGCTGGCTGACATTCGAGTACCTGTGAACATGCATCCAGAACACTCTCTCACTGGACCTCGTGGACTCTTGACCCACACAGTCTTCACATAAAGTAGACTGTCGTTGTGAGCCCGTAAATGTAGGGACCCCATGATACACAGAGGAGGTGTGCTTGCTTCAGGTTCTGAGCCTTGCCCTGGATGAGCATGGCGTCTTCAGGTAGCAGTACAGCTCAGCATTTTAGGCCTAAGCACCGCCTGCCCTTGCTTTGCCACGGGGGCTCCTTTGCACAAAGAATGCCTTGACCTTAGGGTCCCTCCATGTCAGAGGCCAGTACTCATAGAACCATAAAACATTCCCATAGAAAAGCAACCACTGTGAGTCAAGAGCTACCACCAGGGACACCATAGTGGCAGCTCATCACAAGGATGAGACTGGCCTGAGGGGGGACACCCGTACAGTTCTGGGGTCCTGATGCTGACTAGAGTTTTTCTCTGCTGATCCTTGAGGATGAGGAGCCCTTGGAGGTTCTTTTGGCCAAAACCTGCCCTAAGAGGGTAGCGGGGCAGCGCTGATCCTTTTGTACCAGCCGAGGGGGAAGGATGCCAGCACTGCCTTGGCATCCTGTGCTCTTAGAGCCTAGTGGTCTTTAAGCTTCAGGGACGGAAGTCACAATACTAGGGCTGCAGTATTAACCCGAGGTCTGCAGGACTCTCTAGATTGTACCCTTGCCTTGTCGTGGGCTGCAGTGTAAAAATGTAGTAAGCTTTAGTTAAGGATGAAGGACACCTTTCTGAAAAGCTCTCCTTCCTTAGAGGAATATGGTCTCCTTGGAACGGCTCCTCCCCTGCAGAGAACACCACCTCCCAACAGGGCAAAGCTCAAAGTCTTTTCTGATTGGACACACCCAGTGCAATAGATCTTTACATTTTATTTGGGGACTTAGAGGGAGAATGCAGTAAAATACTAAGCTGTGGATATGAGGACTAGGAGAAAGCTCTTTGCTTACTGTATTCAGCAAGGTTAGGGCCATCATTTGTTTGCCTATGGGGGCCACTTTTGTTGAGGGCTTCAGATACTATGGGGTACAGTATGGAGCCAGGGCTTGGGGACAACAAGGGTCATGCAGACACCAGACCTAGGATCCCAAGTACTTCTCTTTTTCTTTTTTGTTTTTGAGACAGGGCTTTATAGAGGTCAGTCTTGAATTCGCTAGGCAGCAGAGGATGATCTTGATGTCCTCCACATCCTCCCACATCTACCTCCAGGCTACTGGGATTCCAGGCATAGGCCACCACACCACACCATGTTTATGTGGTGTTGGGAACTGAACTCAGGTTAAATGCTAGCTGGGCAAGCACTTTGCTGACTCATCTATAACCCTAGCCCCTAAGTAGCTTGGACACAATATTCTTTCACTGCCAAGGGACTTCTACTACAACCTCCTAAGCTCTGGGTATCTGATGTCTGCCTCAGATGTTCCATCTGAAATCTTTTTCTGCAGTCACTACATACTCTGGGGTTTGAAGTCTTATACACATCTTTACCCCTGTAGGTGTGACTTGGACTTATCCTGTTCTTCTGTCTGGCTGCTCACCACTGGCCTTGTTTTCAGTCTCTATGTATTCTAATGGTATGCCTAAAATGAACACCACACTAAGGGCAGGTACATGAGCACATACCCACATGAAGTTATGCTCACCATGGACACACAAAGGGCACACACTTGTCATGGATGTACATAAGTATTTGCACTGTTGGCAGTCGCCTAGACCCCTCGCTCCCACAGGGAGCCTGCCACTCATGGAGATGGAACTGTTGCAGTGAAGTCATGCAGCGAATATGTGTCAGGAGCAGGGTTGGATCTCCAGGGCCTCCTACCTCACTGACTACCTAGGAGTTTCTCTGCTTGTTTGTTTGAATGATAAAGGTAGGAGAGCCCATGTGTGTTGCAGGGGGCTGCCCGAACATTCCTGTATGTGTCTTTTGGTGGGCATATGTTCTAAGGTAAGTGGTTGGGCCATGTTTCTATACTTTATTTACATTTAAGTTTTAAAAAGAATACCATCTTCTCTCGCAGTGTACTTGTCCTGTTTTATATTCCCATTGTGAAGGCCAAGAGTTCTGTTATTCTATATCTTTGCCACATAATGGAAAAGGCTTTGAAATTTTAGCTGCCAGGCCCTATGGTGGAATTTTGTTGTAGTTTGTGCTATTTGTGCATATTCTTTTGTGAGATGTATATTTAAGTACATTATTGCTCATTTCTTTTGAAAGGATTTTTAGATTTATTTGTTTTTTATTTTATGTGTATGAGTCTTTGCCTGCATGTATGCGTGTGTATCATGTGCATGAAGTACTCAAAGAGGCAAAAGGAGAATGCTAGAGCCTCTGGAACTGGAATTACAAACACTGTGAGGTTCCATATGGATGCTGAGAGTTAAACCCAGGTCCTCTCAGGGAGAGCAGCCAGTGGTCTTAATGACTAAGTGGTTTCTCCAGCCCCCTCTTGTCGACTTTTTAAAAGATTATTATACTTTTAAAATATGTGAGTATGTGTATGTAAATGTGTGTGCATGTGTGCATGATTGTTGGTTCATGTGTCCGTGAGTACAGGGGCATGAGGAGGCCAGAAGAGTGTTAGATCCCCTGAAGCTAGAATATAGGTGGTTGTGAGATACCTGAGATGGGTGACAGAAACCAAACTCCAGTCTTCTCAAGGGCAGTGTGTGCTCTTAAGCTCAGAGCCACCGAGCCATCTCACAGGCCTCACACTCATTACTTAATATATTGGTTTTTCTTCTGCTATTGAATTAAAAGTCTCTATTTATTACACACACACACACACACACACACATACTGCACACATATGCACACACACACACACAAACATACACACTCGTGCACATGTACATTGTCTTAGTTTGCATTTTACTGCTGTGAACAGACACTGTGACCAAGGTAACTCTCATAAGGACAACATTTAATTGGGGCTGGCTTACAGGTTCAGAGGTTCCATCCATTATCATCAAGGCAGGAGCATGGCAGCATCCAGGCAGTCACGGTGCAGGAGGAGCTGAGAATTCTACATCTTCATCCTAAGGAAGCCAGAAACAGACAGGGCATCCTCAGGTAGCTAGGAGGAGGGTCTCCAAGCCCACTCCTGCAGTGACACACTTTCTCCAATAAGGCCACACCTTCTAATAGTGCCACTCCCTGGGCCAAGTATATGCAAACCATCACATATATACACATGCACACCCATGTGCACATACATGCACATGCACACTTATCTTTGTGGCTTATGCCTCGCACGTCTTTTCTATCAATATGTCTTGGATTTTCTGTTTTGAATGGCATGCTTTGCAAAATGAAGGTTTCTACTTTTTTGTTTGCTTGTTTTTCATTTTTTGAGGCAAGATTTCTGTGTGTAGCTCTGGCTGTCCTGGAGCTCTCTCTGTAGACTGTGTTGGCCTGGCACTCGCCGAGATCTGCCTGCCTATGTCCCCTGAGTGCTGGGATCAAAGGCTTTTACGTTTAATCTTGTCCAATTTACCTTTTAAAAAGAGTTCAGGATTTTGTGTTCTATTCCTACCATAAGTTTGCAAAGAGCTCATCTATTTCTTTTTAGAGGCCTCTTAATGTTAATTTCCCATTTAGTTCTCTGTAACCTGGTTCAGATTAAGCTCTGTGTCTGATGTTGGGATTGACACTTGATTGTGTATATGGTGTATAGTGGACACTGCCCTTGGAAGCCCTTACCAGATTCTTTACCAGATTCTCTTGCTCCTGTGTCAATTTTCCTGAGGTCTTATTTCAGGATTTTAAAATATACATAATATCCTTTATCGGCTTAAGATTTCATTTAAAACTGTGTGTGAGCTCCTGTGTGTGTGTGTGTGTGTGTGTGTGTGTGTGTGTGTGTGTGTGGTGTGGTGTGTGTAGTATGGTGTGGTGTGGTGTGTGTGTGGTGTGTGTGTGGTGTGTGTGTGTGGTGTGGTGTGGTGTGTGTATGTGGTGTGTGTGGTGTGTGTGGTGTGTGTGTGTGTGTGTGTGTGTGT
>NW_022196897.1:15498945-15513239 GCF_008632895.1 Mastomys coucha
TGTGTGTGTGTGTGTGCAGGTACCCACAGGATCCAGAGAGTGACCAAGTTATAGGTGATTATGAGCTGACCAATGTGCATGTTGGGACCTGAACCCAGGTCCTCTGCAAGAGCAGTATGTCATTAAGCACCGAGTCATCTCTCTAGCCTCTGTTTATTCATTTTAAATCAACACCAAACTACTTTGTGTTAATTTTTGTAGACAGACTTAAAATCGGGTAAAGTAAATCCTTCAGTTTCATTTTTCTTTCAAAAATTGCCTTGACTGTTCTAGGTAATTTACTTGTTTTTTTTCTTTTATTTTGTTTTTACAACTACATTGTCAACTTCTATCAAAAAAATCCTGTAGAAATTTTCAATTGGATTGTGTGCACTCAATTTAGGAAATCCATAATCTGATATCATGGCCTCCATGAACATGGTATGTTTTCATTTATTTACAGCTTGTCTTAGTTAGGGTTTTACTGCTGTGAACAGATACCATGACCAAGGCATGTCTTATAAAGGATAACATTTAGTTGGGGCTGGCTTACAGGTTCAGAGGTTCAGTCCATTATCATCAAGATGAGACCATGGCAGTGTCCAGGCAGGCATGGTGCAGGAGGAGCTGAGAGTTCTACATCTTCATCTGAATGCTGCTATGAGGAGACTCACTTTCAGGTAGTTAGGATAAGGGTCTTAAAGCCCACACCCACAGTGACATGCCTACTGAAACAAGGCCACACTTCCAAATAGTGCCACTCTCTAGGCTAGTCATATTCAAATCACTACTTTCCACTCCCTGGTCCCCATAGGCTTGTTCAAACTCAGAGATCTGCAGGACTGCACTAAACACTGAGGTGAAAGGTGTGGTCCACCAAGCCTGGATTTAAGTTTTTCTTCACCTAGAACTTGCTCTGTTCTAGGCTGGTCTTGAACTCAGAGATCTGCTTGTCTTTGCTTCCTGAGATTAAAAGCTACCATGCTTAGACCTAAATTTAGCTGGGTGGGATCTTGCCCCAAGGTCACCACTCCCTTAATTCAATTTAATCTCCTTGAACACAGGATTCTGCTCCATTTCAATTCCCGGTGCCCCTTTAGTACTCAAACAGTATATTTTATATTTTTCCTTCCTTTGCTTGCTACGCTTGTTTAAAATGCTCTTCACGAGACTTAACCAGAGAACAAAGTCTATGATGGGCATTTCTGTGACTTCTTTTGTCAATGCAATTAATCTGAGTCTCTTCACCTTAGCCTCAGGCAGACTCTTTGGACAATGGCAAAAAGTAGTCATGTTCTTCACCAAAATACCACAAGAACAATCTCTTGGCAACAAAATAAAATTCTCCTCTGAAACTTGTAGAACCAGGTTTCCACCATTCAATTCACTCCCAGAAACAAAGTCTTCCTTACTCCTACTAGGATAGCCCATTAAAGCTCCACTTAAAGCATTCTACTGCTTTACAAATTCAAAGTCCTAAAATCCACATTCTTCCAAACAAAAGCATGGTCAAGGCCTATCACAGCAGTACCCCAGTCCCTGCTACCGACTTCTGTCTTAGGGTTTTACTGCTGTGAACAGACACCATGGCCAAGTCAAGTCTTATAAAGGACAACATTTAATTGGGGCTGGCTTACAGATTCAGAGGTTCAGTTCATCATCAGGTGGGAGCACTGCAGCATCCAGGCAGGCATAGTGTAGGTGCAGTTGAGAGTTCTATGTATTCATCTGAAGGCTGCTATGAGGTGACTCACTTCCAGGCAGCTACTACGAAGATCTTAAAGCCCACGCCCACAGTGACACACCTACTAGAGCAAGGCCATATTTCCAAACAGTGCCATTCCCTGGGCTAGGCATACTCAAAACATCACACAGCCCTTTCCCTTGGTCCTGTTTTTGTTTTTGAAACAAGGTCTTATTACATAGATCAGGCTGGCCTCGAACTCATAGAGATCTACCTGCTTCTATGCCCTGAGTGCTGGGATCTGCCCCTGCTTCTGTGCCCTGAGTGCTGGGATCTGCCCCTGCTTCTGTGCCCTGAGTGCTGGGATCTGCCCCTGATGCTGGGATCTGCCTCTGGGTGCTGTGTCCCTGCTCTCTTGACTTTTGCTCAGATCTTGACAATTTCAAAGCCTCCTTCTTCTTACTTTGGATTTATTTTATTTTTTCCTTCTAAAAAGTTACCTTAAGATAAGCCGTAGTAGGGCTGGAGAGATATGCTAAGAGCATTTGCTGCTTTGCTGGAGGACCAGAGTTCGGATTCTGTAACGCACAAGTACCTGTCACTCCACCTTAGAGGCATCTGATGCCCTCTTCAGATCTTCAAGGGCATTGCTCATACACTTGTATATTGTTGTGCACACACACCCACACCCACACATGCACACACAAGAATTAAAAATAAACTTTTACTAAAATAAATAAAACTTAGATTGTTGATTTTAGGACTTCTCTGTTATGGAGCTTTGAAATTTTTATGTATTCCTCTAAGCACAGCTTTGGCCGCATCTTCCACATTGCAACTTGGTATCACAACTTTATCCCTATAGCTGGAGAGGTCAGTCTGGAGTTCAGGATCATGCATGTGATTTTATTTTAAAGCACTAGGTCAGAAGTGGGCCCCTGGTTGGATGGATTCTTGCTGTGCTGGTGGCAGTAGAAGGGATGGGAATTATGTGGATTCCCACACTGGTGCAAGGCACCCCTTCCATCTCGGGGCCCCACATCTTTCTCTTCTTAGGAAGCTACGTCTCTGAGCTATAGCCAGAAACCATGTCTAGCCACTCTCTGTGCCACTAACATTGTCCTGCTGAACTCCTATGCCATCACTCCAGGACTCTGATCCAACCTATCACATGCCAGCCTGTGTTCTTTAGAGATGTTGGCTTCCTCAAACATAAGCTGCTGTCTGGGTGCCATTATCTTGTTCTTCTATGCATAGCGGAACCTTTATCTTGCCTCTGCTCTGGGCTGAGGCCTGATAACCATAATACAACAGGAACTACTCAGGTTCTTCCTACTCCAACCTCTGCATAGGCTTTATTGCCCCAACTGGATAGAGGACAGAAAGCAATGGAGATGCACTATGAATCTTGTCCAGGCTTGGAGCTCAGAGGCCACCACAACACGGGCCTCACTGCTGTGAGGGCTGTGACCTTTCCCAGTACCCTGGGTGGCTCTTGCTGGTTATCTGCATCGTCGACTTCTGACTGATGTGGATGTAGATAAAGCCTGACTCTCTCTTGCTCAAGCTGGAGGTAGCAGCTGGGGAGAGGACACAGCTGTCCTTTCTCTTGTCAATGGAGCATCACCTACTCGTGAGACCGTAAAGGTGGGGGCCAGAGGGGCCACCCATCAGGATGGGGTGTGTTGCCACCTTCCTTGATCATTCAAAGGAGTTGCCTGAGTTTGGGAGTGTTTCCTTTCCTTCTCTCAGTCAAACTCTGTATTGTTTTTTTGTTTTTGTTTTTGTTTTGTTTTTTTGTTTTTTTTCGAGACAGGGTTTCTCTGTATAGCCCTGGCTGTCCTGGAGCTCACTCTGTAGACCAGGCTGGCCTCGAACTCAGAAATCTGCCTACCTCTGCCTCCCAAGTGCTGGGATTAAAGGCGTGCGCCACCACCACCTGGCTTTCTGTATTGTCTTTTAAAGTAAAAATGTGTGTGTTTGGGAATGAGGCTCAGCAGTAGAGGCTTGCCTAGCAAGCATGAAGCACTAGGTTCAATGCCAGACTCTGCAGAAACAAAATAAAATATGACCCAAACTGTATATTCTTTGCACATAATAGACACTGTATCTTGTCTTTTTCTTTTCTTTTCTTTCTTTCTTTCTTTCTTTCTTTCTTTCTTTCTTTCTTTCTTTCTTTTTTTGGTTTTTCGAGACAGGGTTTCTCTGTACAGCCAGGGCTGCCCTGGAACTCACTCTGTAGACCAGGCTGGCCTTGAACTCAGAAATCCGCCTGCCTCTGCCTCCCCAGTGCTCGGATTAAAGGCATGCACCACTACCACCTGGCTATCTTGTCTATTTTTAAGTCCGCTGCACCAGAGAGGAAGCTGAGGCTATGCTCCAGGACATTCAGGCACGAAGTGGTAGAATCCTGACCCACCCATCAGTCCTATCAGGCTCAGCCACAAACCCCTCACTTGTATGAATGTGAATCTATCCTGGGGTGGGGATCCAGACATAGGAACCAATTGGGGACAACCAGAAAGCCCCTGAAATAGTGACAACCTAGACACCTGCCTAAGACTTTTGCGTATCTAGATGAGCCATGGGGAGCCTTTATAGCACTATGGGTTCCTTTTTTTTTAAGGAGACCAAGAAAAGCCAGTGTTGTCCATGAGAAGTCGATTTATGAGATGTTAGACTTAGTCACTCTCTGAAGTACCCCCTATCTGGGAGTGCGCCCAAAGGGCTCTCCACACTCTCCAGAACCGTGACCCTCTCTGAGACTGCCTCTCCAAGGGGATGACAGTGTTCACAAAAGGCTCTGTAATCTTTTTTTTTGATGGAGGGAAGGGTCTGGGCTCCAAGATGCTGGACTTGGTGTTGCAGCCACAGGATTTGGGATTTAACCATAGAGCATCAGGAAAGCCCAGCCCTCTCTGCCCATGCTAGAGACTGGATTCCATGGTAATGGGACAGAGGACTGGGGGACTCACAGGAGAGCTGACCAACAGCTAGAGCCTTTGCTTCTGCTCAGTGTACAGCTTAGTCTGGAGGAAGGCTCACTGAGACAGAAAAAATGTCCAAGAGTGGCATAGGGGGCTGAGGTCAGTGCTAATTCCTCTTCAGCCTCAGAAGGATAATCACAGAAATGGCAAAGCCACAAATCCCGTTAGTGCTTTGTCTCTAGAGGGTACACATTCAGTGGCTCTAGACAAAGCAGCTCCAAGACTTCCCAGGGGGCAGCAACAAGACAGGGCAGCCGAAGGGAGGGGTGACAGCTGGGGTTGCTGGGGCTGGGCAGGGCTGGGGGCCCTCCTTCCTGGACAGCCTCGAGAGAGTCTTATCTTTGGGCCTCAGTCTCTATGTTTAAAATCGGAGGGTGAGAAAGAACAGACCTCCAAGGGCCTGGGAGCTTGTAGGGTGTCCTAAGTCTTTCTTGGTTAGGAGGTCCTGGAGTCCTCCTTGGGTCTTATTTTTCCATCATCTCCTTGTGCATTGGGTTCCTTATCTGTTCTGGACAGGACCTGGCCCACAGAGCATGTGTCCAATACCGGTGTGTCAGCTGGGGTATGTTATCCAGTGGCCATTCCTTGTTGCATGTACCCTTGACCCTCCACACTCTCCTGGGAAGTGTTTGTGAGTGACGGCCTTGGGGGTACTGAGTTTAGGGTGCTGACATCTGAAGTGCTGGGGTTTATACTGCCTGAGTCTAGGATTGTGGGATTGGGAGTTTTAAGGTCTGGGGTGCTGTGGAGAGAGGTTCTGGTATCTGGAATCCTTGAGTCCAACATGTTGGGGTTAAAGTGCTAGCTCGGGGTTACTAAAGTCTAGGTTACTCAGGTTTGAAGTGTTAGAGTATGGCGTCCTTGCATCCGGCATGCTGGTACTGAGGGTGCTGGTTTTTACTGCTGGAGTCTGGAGTGCTGGGGTCCAGGGTGCTCTCTTCTTGGCGATGCCAGCTATTCCCTTGCGCTGGCACGAGACAACTATGAACCAAGCCAAGCCATGTCTGCATCAGCTTTTAAAACCACTGAAATGAGCTCACTTGTCATGCTGTGGTCCAAATATTTTGGCCATTTAGATGCAACCTTCTGTGCTTGTGAAATTAAGTGCATTATTAATCTTGCCTGGCCCAGTGACAGGGTGGGTAGATCAGATAAATCTCCTCGCAGTGCAGAGAAGGAGGGAGGCACGCGTTCTTATCGTATGAGGAAGACACTGGTTTCCACAGGCTCCTGATGGAGGGGAGCTGACCCCTGGGAAGGACTGGCCAGGCTTGAGGAAGGTCTGAGGTGCTGGGGGTGCTTTTCAAGAGAGGAACACATCCTGTGTATATATGGGGGAAGGCGAGTTGAACACTGTTGCTGGATGTTACATAGGTGACATGTGGTAAGGGCAATACAGCTGAAGTGGGGTGAGGTGCTATCCTGCTGGGTCTCATACTGGACTTGGGGTGGTGGTTGGGACTATATCTGATTATGAAAGTAATAAAAGCCGTTGGGGAAGGAAGATGAGAAAAAGCGCAGAGGAGGCTGTGAAAGCTCAGGCTCTCTATAGAGCCTCATCAATGACCATGAGAGGTGGGTGCATTTCTTTCCAGACCTCGTCATGTGCACTGAGGATTGGGGATCCCACTGTCCATGCATCTGATATGCCTGTCACTCTCCCTTGCGCTACAGTGCAGCGATTCTAGCAGAGGCTTGTGTGAGGAAATCAAGCACCCTGTGGTTGGCCAGATCCTCTGTGCTGCTCACAGGGACAGCTATCTCAGGCACTCCCACCTATTTCTCAGCTGAGCTGTGAATCTGTGTGGCTACCTTTCTGCAGAGCTTACTTTTCTGCGGTTCTCCTTGTGGCTACCTGACAGGAGCCAGTGCTTTTCCTAGTCACTCAACATCTCTTAGTGGTTTTCCAGACCTGCAATGAAGCACTTGGGTCCCCCTTTAGCTCTCCAAGAACAGAACTTCTTAAATGTTGAGATCAGAGGCCAAACAAGCTATGGGGAGGCCCCCTCGCAGAGCCTGGAAAGGCTACATCCTTGGATAGATTCAGCCACGTGGACCTGCATTGTCTGACTGCCATGGTTTGGAGCAAGAGTATCATCACTAGAGTGATCTTGAAGCTTCCAGACACATGATTTAGATCTGGCTCAGCTCCAGCAAAGTTTTTCTTTCATGAAACTACTAGCCCTGCACCATAGAAAACTTCCCCCATCCTGATCAGGATCCTGCTGCCCATACCATGTGTAGAACATATTGTTCAGGCCAGGTTCAAAGACATTACATCATTTGATGGAAAGAGCTCTACCTGAGGTGGGCATTGATGCCTGAAACCTGACTGGCCAGGAGAAGAGGGGCACATGCTCAGATAGGTCTGACCTTGGGCCCCATAGAGCTGGGAGCCCAACATTTTTCCACTGTGTCTGGATTTAGCATGCGATTTACTTGGTATGGTGATTTGAATAAAAGTGGCCCCTATAGGCTCATATATTTAAATGCTT
This sequence comes from Mastomys coucha, assembly GCF_008632895.1. Lineage (NCBI taxonomy): Eukaryota > Metazoa > Chordata > Mammalia > Rodentia > Muridae > Mastomys > Mastomys coucha. The sequence goes on from NW_022196897.1 coordinate 15,506,091, forward strand.
AGTCACTAGGGAGTGGCACAGTTTGAGAAGGATTAGGAGGTGTGGCTTTGTTGGAGTAGGTGTAGCCTTATTGGAGGAAGTGTGTCGCTGGGAGTGGGCTTTAAGGTTGCAAAAGTTAATGCAAGGTCCAGTTTCAGTTTCTCTCTCCCTCTCTCCCTCTCTGCCTTCAGATCAGGATGGAACTCTCAGCTACTGATCCAGTGACATGAAAGCCACCACATTCCTGCCATGCCTCCTACATGATGATAATGAACTAACTGTAACTGTATGCAATTCCCCAGTTGAATGCTTTCTTTGGTCATGGTGTCTCTTCACAGCAATAACCCAGTGACATAGATACTTGGACAACAACAACAACAACAAAATTCAGCATCCATACTGTCTCAACAGCTAAACAGCCCTCAGTAATTACCAACTTCCAAACAATAGTGCATGGCCGGTGAGGAGAGTTGACTGTCAGGATGTGTAGAACAGGTAGAGCTGGGCTTTCCCTTCTGCCGTTGTGGAAGACGCAACTGGAGCTGTGGCTTCCCTTCTTGAATCCATAGCCTTTCAGTCATTAAAGACAAGAAGCTGGGATGTTAGGATTCTGTCTAGAGCTGTTACTACCAGGGTCTCCATCAGGTGGCTCAGAGACAAGTATATACTAGCCAAGGTCTGAGCTCCCCAGGCAGCTTCAGCCAGAGTGTGACCTTTCTACCTAATTCCTGCTTTCCACACTAAGGACATTCATAAAAAGGGTTGGTTTCTGAGCCCCTGCACAGCCCACAGACCCAAGGCGGTTTCCCTCTCATATCTCCTTTTCCTTTTCTGGGCTTCCATCACCCTATGGGACAGAGTTCTAACCGACTGGAGGAAACAGAAGAGCTCCTGAAGCCTACACATGTCCTGTCCAAGGGAAGCCCCAGTTTAGGACAGTAGGAACCTTCAAGTCTTGAGTGTTTATTTAGTATTAGGGATCTCATGGGAGGCAGCCCTCTAAGTGAGTGCTTCAATGTAGGAGTTGAGGTTCCTGAGGTGATCAGACCCAACCAGGTAGGGTGTAACAAAGAGCAACATGTTTGGCTTAAGACCGATGTCGACTCTCAGCTTCCTGGTGATGCTGTGGGCAGTACAGGTCTGTCTTAGGATATAGAGGTGTCATAGTTTCCCTTGTTTTAGGGTGGCTCTGAGGCCTGAAGCTAAGCCCTCAGGCCTATTGGCTGCAGGCATCTGTCTAGGCTCCTCTGGGTGACCTCATTTCCAGGACAGCCCCTCCTTGTGTCTCAGTTCAGAAGAGGCTCTTTTGGGGGAAGCGGACCCTTATTAGAGGGACAAACAAAGGCCAATTGTCACTATGAGCTAGTAATTCATCAGCTTAGGAACTGGGCTCCTCCAGGGATTGTGGCTGTCTTGTCTCTGGGACTTAAGATGGGGGGCTGGACTGGGGGCCCAGGGTGAGGTAGGATGGGGGTAAAGCCACCTCCTCTCAGAAATTGTCTCAGTTGCAGACCATTGGCTGTTCTCCAAAGCAAGCCCCTAAAGTTTTCTTGAGTAAACGAGCCTTTGTCTTAGAGGGACCTAGATTTTGAGGCAGGGGTTTTGTGTGTGTGTGTGTGTGTGTGTGTGTGTGTGTGTGTGTTTGAGGGGGTAGGGGTGGGTGCGGTGCACTACTGTACTGATAAACTGAGGTTCTAGGGTAGAAAGTATTTCTGAGGGGGTGGGGTCTAAGTGGAGGAGGACTGTGATATAAATAGGAATTGGAAGTGCCTGCCTCAGGCCCCTTCAAAACAATGCCCCTATGTCCCTCCATGAACCTTCTGAGTGCTGGGATGGTGTTCGGTATGGACATGGAGAACTATGGCTAGAAGCCTACCCAAGTGAGCTAAAAAAGATGGATGTGGTGTGTGTGTGTGTGTGTGTGTGTGTGTGTGTGTGTGTGTGTGTGTGTGTTGGCAAGTGGGTGGGGCCTGCAAGGCTGTTTTCGGTGCCACATGGAAGTTGGGCCTTCAGGTAATATGTGAAGTGGCCAGCATAGCTGAGCTGTGGGGCAGCCATCCTTCCTCAGCTAGCTGGAGGAGGTGTGGCTGTGGGTAGGGCTGGTGTGCAGGAGGAAGCTGACTCAAGGAGGGAGGGAGAGGGCAAGCCTGGTGAGTTTTTCGAGTAGACTGGACTTCATCCCCAGGGCAAAGGGAACTGGGAAGGGGGCTAAACCTGAGCAAGCTGGGTGGGGGTAGGAGTACTGCTTGCTCTGCGCTGGGCAGAGGCTGGCAACAACCCGACCAGTAGGAGGTAGAGTGTGGGCCTTTGGGGGTCTTTATTCCCAAGGCCTGCAGCTGGTCCCAGACCTCCAGAGGGGATGGCAGCCTCCCCAGGCTGAGCTGCAGCCTGGATCCTGGCCAGGACTCCTCTCCTGGGCCATGTGAGCCAGCGCTGGCTGGATGATGTGTGCTGGGGTGTGTCTTTGCCTCATTTGTTGGCTGGAAGGCCAGGCAAGGGAGAGCCGCACTTTAAGTACAGTTTCTCCTGCTGCAAGCCCTGAGGAGGAGCACCCAGCAAACTCCAGGGTTACTTTACCCATTCTTCAATGCAAAAGTGACGCCTCTTTATGGCGCCATCAATAACCGCTTGCCTCTCCTGCTGCCGCAGTGGCCACATACATAATATTTAAACCACATTGGTGGATGACAGAGACAGACGGATATTTTTAATCCCAACAGACTATTACAGTTCATATCATGTCTGTCAAATAAATATTATGAATCATTTCCCGTTATCTTTATGGGGGCAAGTTGGCGACATCAGGGGATTGGGTAGGGAGGCTTCCTCTGAATATTTATCCAGTCCGTATGTATATGTATGTGAATAGGAAATTTATGGAGCAATTGTCGATAATAAATGCCCCGATAAAACACATTATCTCCTCGCTTGATGGGCGACGTGTGGAGAGGGGCAGGGTGCGGGCAGAGCGGAGAGTATGCTGCCTATATGCAGGTGAGGTTGGGATCCTGTCTCAGGCTGAGAGTCTCCCCTGGAGTCCCCAGCTCCTGGGATGTGTTCATCTCCTGCCCACGGTCATCATCTCATTTCCAGCCAAAATGTCCTCTGTGATCCACTGATGCTGTTCTCCTGTCTCCCAGAGGAAGAGAATGAAGTTCACAGAGGTCCTTTGTTAAAGGGCCACAGGAGAGTTAGTGGATTGGCCTCCTCCTGCTCCTGCAGGAGCACCCACAGCACCTCCCACAGCACCGTTTCCCAACTCTGTCAGCTGTCCTTTCTCTCTGGTCTCCAGTCTTACCTGCCATCTCCTGCCCTGTCTGTCTGACCCATACCCTGTGGGCAGTCTTCTGGGGGGGCGCTTTGTGGGGAATCTGACCTCTGGCTGGTACCCATGGTGCTGGGCCCCAGCTGCCTCTGCCTCAATCAATGCTCTACCAATGGGATAGGGAGGATGTGGGCTGCAGACCTGGCATCTGTAAGTAAGAGGGTCCTCTTCTCAGGGCTCTGATTTGCCCTGGTCCCTCCACTCTTCCTCAGCACCCCTGGAACTGCTTAATTCGGCCTTGGGTTTGGATTCTCACAGGGTTTTGCTCAGAGCTGTCCCTTCCCCACCCATCCCGGTCCCTCTCTACAGAGGCTGTGATTGTAAGCATTCCTTATCTGTCTCTCCCTGTGCTTCTTTACCGCTGATGATAGACATAAGGATCCCTCTAGGACTGAAAATCCCCCTCCCCAAGGCCCTGACCCAGAGGTACCACTGTCCTTTGTGGCCACCAATCAGGACAGATAGGAGTCCAACAGGGGCCAAACAACGTTCTTTCTCCCTTATCCTCTAGATTCAGGCCTGAAGAGGAGGGATGAGTCTGGACCCTTGTGCTAGTCACAGCTCCATGTAACCTTGCCTCTCTGACCTTTGTCTACCATCATCTAGCTTGGCTCACTGTCACTCCAAGCTGAGCCACAGGGGAGGTGAACAAGGGTTAGAGTACTGGCGTTCAGAAGTAGTCCTGGCAGAATGCTGAACTCCAGTTTACCCTGTCGAGGGCTTGGCACTCCAGGCCCCCTGCTAGCTACCACTGCTTCAGGATCTCAACTTCCTTATCAAGAATATTCCACTGAGAATGCAAGGGTGACAGCCCACTTGCCATTGAGTCCTAGGATGAGCTGGGTCCCAGGTATTGGTCTGACGTAGCCTCAGGGTGCCTAGCAACACTGGCCTTTAAAAACTCCTTCACTAGCTGTTCTGAGGTTGCTTACAAGGCTGAGTGGAGGCAGTCTGAGAAAAGAGCCAAGGTACCTTTGAAAGCATCCTTCTGGGAGTTAAAAACAAACAAAAAGTAAACCCAAACAAAACAAATGGCTCTCAGATGGTAGGTGGGAGCAGAGGGGTATCAACATAGAGGTTTAGGCGGCTTGAGCACATGGTGCAAAGGCCAGGTGGGTTTTCCACAGTCAGCTTGGGCCTGACCACTCTGGGACAGCCTTTGCCTCAGGCAGTTTTCTGTGGGTTCAGTTGCACTAAAGAGCCTAAGATGAGGAGAAGATGGAATATAATGGCCACAGAAATAACAAGCAGCCGTGGTCATGTTTCCATTCCAGAACTCGGGGGGTTTGAGGTATGGCCTAGCCTCCAGCACCCTACCTGCCCTTTCCTGGGTTCCTGTGTCCCTGTCCTGTATTAGGGACAAGGCTCAGAGTGCTTGGGACTGTGGCTGCTGAGGCTAGATGTGAGACTGATTTGGATTAGCAGGGTCTGGACCACTGTGTTTGCCACTGTCCACTTATATCCTGCAGAGGCTGGGCTTCTTAGAAGCAGGTACTACCTCTGGAAACTGCCACTGTCTTTGTCCCCAACTAAAGTCCCCACACGGAAACCTGCCTGACTAGGCCTCTCTGTCTCCCAGCACTTACAGCTTTCCATAGCAAGTAAGTTGAGGGTAGGGGTGGGGTTCGGATTGGGAGGGTGCTGAGTACCAGCAAATCGGCCTGTCCACTATCTGAGGTGACCTCAGATGCCATTGCCAGCTTTAGTGAAGGCCAGGCTGGCTTACTGTTTCTTCCCACCTCCAGGCCACTACCACGCCAGCCCTTTTACCTGGGTGTGTCATCCTGACTCAAAGGGACAAACATGTCCTTTCTTCATGGTATAGCTTAAGGACCAGCCATGGGAAGTCACCAGAGACCCTGGCTGGCTGTGCCTTGCTTTCCTGCCCCTGCTGATGGTGCTCTGGTTCACCTGCACTGCTTTATCCTGAACTATGGCTTCTGCAGTCATAGTGTAGCCACTCTTGCCCTCAAGTCTTCCCTATCTTGTGACAGAATATCTACCTCCTGCCAAGCCTCATCCTGGCCGAACAGTATCTACGTTGCCTGATTAGTCATTTCAATGACCCAGTATGGAGGATAGGATTGTCTGCACTTTACAGGTCAGGGAACTGAGGGCAAGAGCGGAGTGGCCTGGCTCTGCCACTAAATAGTTGCGAGGCAGCGCTGGGGTGTGCCCTTGCCCTGCCCACCTTGACCACACCTTCTGTGAGGACCCAGGGTCAAGTCTTTGGTAGAGTCGGCTGATGTTTGTTGATGGAATCAATAGCCCACAACACTGGGGAACAGGGATCATTCTCTATCCACCCCCATGGACCTTTCCTCATCCTTTCTGTTCTGAAACTCAGTGGGGGCAGGCTGTCTGCAGCCCACAGATTTCACTGGCCAGGGTAGGAAGGTGGTACTTCATGTTGGCCAACACGTGTGGCCCTGTTGAGGGTGGCCCAGGAGTCTGAAGAACAGGTCTCAGCTCTACTGTGTAAACACCTCCCTAAGGTAAAGCTTATACTATTCTATCTGCTCCCTGTTGACACAGGAAGTTAGTTCTACCCACTCGATGCCTACCAGAGGATTCTCAAAATGGCCCTGTCAAGGAAGGAATATGGGGGTTTCCTCCTTGGTCAGTGGGTCCAATGGAGTTGTGCTGTCGGATGCATGCACTACCAGAAGCACTCCACATTGTATGCCACACTAAGGGAACCTCCCAGGTGATAGGGCAGGCCTGGGAAAGGGGCCTGGTTTGTAGCACAACCCAGAGCACCCCCATTTTGTTTCCCAGATCCCATAGGAGGACGAGAGATGGCCTTCCTCTGAGACAGGCTTTTCTGGGATGCTGCTAAAAAGCATCTTTAAGAGAGTCCCACAACTATTTCTTTACAGAGAAAAAGTGCTGTCCTGGAGGGTGGCGTTAGTGCGCCCACGCAGGGCTTTCTTTTTTGTCTTGAGGGGAGGTGCTCTCCTTGGGCAGCACCCACTCTGTGCAGCCTGTGGACTTTGGTAAACCCCTCTGCCAGGGCCTCCACGCTGGATTTTGGTCTGGCAGGCACCAGCTGGGAGTGGAGAGAGGCGGGACTGCCGGTTGCCTGGCTTGGCGCAGGGGGAACATTGCGCTTAGGGAGGCTGGCTTGGCTCCGCTCAGGTAGCTCACACCCAAATCCGAATTCCAGCTGCCCAAGTCGGCGGGCGGGTTGCGGAGGAGGCCCCGGCTCTCCCTGGGTAGGAGTGCTTCCTTTCGTTTTTAAACAAACAAATCATGAATTTAAGTCAGGGCAGAGAGCTGCCCAAGGTATAAAAATAGCCTGGGGCCACGGGTGATGTCCGAAGCGAGCAGCAGCATCTCTCGAGCCCCTGAGTCTTGGAGGAGGGTGGGAGCCGTCGGGTTAACGTGGGTACCCCGAGCACCCCCCACCCCTCCGCCTGTCTGGCCTGCGGTCAGACACCAGGGTCCTCTTTGGGCCTCTCGCGTGTTAGGTGGGAGGGGACTGGGGCGTCCAAAGGGCAGCATCTCCCTGCATAGCTGCTTTCCTCTGGCTCACGGCCCTTCCCCGGCCTCAGTTTCCCCGTGTGTCCACCGGGGTGCGCAGGGCCTCGGCTCTCCTGCAGGGAGCCTTGCAGGACCAGGGTCCTCGCGCAGCCACGGCCGGCCTCTTTGTGTGTCCGCGCAGACAATGGCCCGGCCTCGGGGCTCTCCTCCTGGCCCGGCTCTCCTCCTCCTCCTCCTCCTTCTCCTCCTCCACTACCACTGCGGGCCGCCGGGTTTTTGGGCAGCCGGGAAGGGAAGGCTGCTTCACCCCGCCGCCCCGCCCTCCTCCCACGCCGCCGCCCCACGACTCCCGGGAACCCTTG
>NW_022196897.1:15513249-15574795 GCF_008632895.1 Mastomys coucha
AAACTTGCAAGTTTGCAGGGCGCTCACAACTCGGGGCCGGGCTGCGAGCGCCGGGTGGCCGAGGTGGCGGCGGCGGCGGCGGCGGCGGCGGGCGGGGCGCGCACCGGTTGCGGGCGGGGCGAGTGGCGACGGCGGCGCTGCGCCGAGTCCGCGCCCGTCGCGGGCCCCCCGCCGCTCCCCCCGCTGCAGGCCGGGCCGGAGCGGGTCGCGGGCGCGCGGCGGAGGCGCGGGCGGCGGGTGCGCGCGCGGGGCGCGCGCAGGCACAAGTAGTTTACATTGTTGGGCGACTTTTGCAACAACTCGCCGCGCCGCGGCCTCCGCGCGCCGCCGCCGCAGCCGCCGCCGCCGGCTCCCCGCCGCCCGGGCTCCGGGCGGGCCGCGCCGGGGGCCGCCGCGCTGCTGCCCCGCTGCTCCGCCGCCGGCTGGGCATGAGTTAGTTGCAGACATGGACACCAAACATTTCCTGCCGCTCGGTGAGTGCCGGCCGCGGCGGCGCGGGCGAGGGAGGGGGTCGGGGCCGGCGAGGCGGGGGCGGGGGCGCGTGCGCAGCGCGCGCGGGGGGTCCGGCCGGGCCCATTGGCCCCGAGCCGTGGCGGTACCGAGAGTTAGCGCGCCGGGCCCGGGGAGGCGAGTGGGCACAGGGCAACTTTTCCCGGGCCCGGGCGCGCGGCGGGAGAGGGCGAGGACGCCGGGCCTCTGACTTGCCGAGGAGCGGGAGTGGGTGGCGGGGCTGGCGCGAGCGCAGGTTCGCTCGGGACGTGGTGAGGGTCCCTCACGCTGCGCCTCGCGCTTCCGCGGATCCCCGGGGCGCCCAGTTCTAGCTGCCCGGGAACCGGGCCACGCCGGAGGAGCAACTTCTGCGCTTGCTGGAGGGCTCCGGGCCTCCCTGGCATTGGGATGGGGACGACGCGCTGGGCTCCGGGAGGCCACTGCTCTTCCCGGCTCGTCGGGCTGTGGTTTGGAGAAGGCCGATGGCCCCTGGCTGTCTCTTTGCCCAGGACGGAGTCTGCGATCTTGCCGTTCCCCGACAGCAGACCAAACCTAGGTGGGCACGGTCACTCAGGAGGTCTCTGATTAAACCCAGAACTGGGGCCCCACGCTCTGGCACCCCTAGTTGTTCTCAGTATTTAGGAGGAGATAGCCCATCCTTGGGCAGAAGGATCGTTTTCTTGTCCTGCAACCCTCCTGCCAGCAGCACCCAGCCCCAAACAGCCTGCCAACTCTAGGAGTAGAACCAAGCAGGGTCAGAGCCCCTCCACTCATTGCTCTCCATGGGGTTTGGGAGCCAGAGGGAAGCGGGGTAGGGAGACTTTATAAATGAGTTCCGGGAAAGATATTAATTTGGTGGTGAGGACAGCAGCCAGGCAGTCAGGCTGGTGAAGAATTTGTGCTGAATGGAAATCAGGACAGCTGATTATGGACGAAGCTCCATGATGAGGTGATCGTTGCTTCTTTGCCCACCCCTAAGAGGTTTGGGGTGCATTTTGGCTATCCTGACGGGTGATCAGTACCCAGCATGGCTGCCAGGACTTTTGGTGATTTGGGAGGTGGCACCTCTTTAACCCTCAGCCTTCTCACAGACAGGTCTGCTGCAAAGTGACAGGGGTAGTGTTACAAGTCGGTCAAAGCTTCAGACTCCTCATCCTGATGAGTAGTGATAGAGATGGTGGAGGCACACCTGAACTTGGGGGGTCCCAGGCTGTAAACTCTTGTCCATGTTGCAGTTGAAAAACTGACTGAGAAAGGCCTTACTTAGAGGCTACAAATGCTGGATTTGGCATTGGAACCCCCTGCCAAAGTCGGCCGACAAGAAAGCTTTGTTACTGTGGCTTGTTGCTGTGGGGCCTGGTGTGGGGCTGGGGTGGGGGCTCCTGAGACATCTCTTTCTCCACTCAAGCCTTGATGTGCACACAGAGTTGGGTCCTTCAGACAGGAAGGCTTTGCTCAATCTCTGGCCTGGGACACGGCGGCTAGGGCCTGGCACTTCTTTGGCTAGGTCTTGAGATGGGAACAACACTCCAGGAGAGACAGAGCCCATTCTCAAAGTTGACACATACAGAACTGGGAATGAGGTTGCAGGGCGGCTCCATGAGGAGGAGCTGTGTCTCGGAACTGTTGTCTTGGCTTCACAGAGTGGTGGCTCTCAGGACCAGCTTGTGGCCTCCCAGGCAGCCCATGCCCCAGGGTTGAGGGCTGAGTCCCGGGCTCTGATTACGTTTTATTTTTTACTAAGCTTGTGACCAGCTCTGAAGTCCAGTGCAGTTGAAGGTCCATTTAAGCTGCTACTTGCCTAAGCCCTTTTGTCAACACAGCCTAATCCCTCCTGGGGGCTGAGTGTCAGAGGAGCTGGCTCATCCAGGGTCTCCACTGATGGAACCTGGGTCTGACTTGAAGTGTCTAGGCAAGTTTGACCATCCCCTTTTCACTACCTTGCCACTTTTGGGGTCCGAGACTGAGATCCAGTATGCACTGTGTGCATTTGGTGGTCCGGGTAGCCTCCAAGCTTCTGCCAACTGAGCTGCTCTACATGGGACAGATCTGGGAAGAAAGGGAGGTTGGGGAGTTTGCCCCAGGCAGCCCCTGTTTCCTGGCTCTGCTGTCCAGGGCTGGTCTTCCTCCATACCAGTTGGGGAGTTGGGGTAAGGGCTGGATGGTGGGACTGGAAAGCTGAGCCTGCAGAGTCCAAAGATCTCAAGCCTGCACTGACCCTCTCAGCTGTTCGTGGCCCATTTGCTTGTGAGGGTAACAGGTTTCCAGAAGCAGGGCTCTAGACCTCTAACCACCCTCTTGTGTGGTACTTGGGGACCTGGTGAGCTTGGGGCCTGCCTGAGGGGGCTTTTAGAAACATCAGAGCCCTTGTGACCCAAAATAGAGCACATTCCGGGAGTCCCGAAATAACAGGGTCACATGACTCTCAGGAGGCTGGGCTTGGAGTCCAGCTTGGGCCTGACGAGGCAGTTCATGTTTAGGCCCCTGGCTGCCTACTGGTTTGGGCATTTCTTTTGGGAAACTCTGGAGGAGACTCTGTTGTTGACTGAGGGAGTGTTAGAGTGAGAAAAAAATGACCCCCTGATGGTGGTCTGACTGTGGTGGTGGCCTTCCTTGCCTGGCTGTATTCTTCTTTGGGCTCGCACTGACTATTGTTCTGGGCATAAGCATTTGTCTCAGATGCGGGCTCAGAGAGCTAGGCCCACAGGAAGGAATCACTGAGAGTGGGGAGCTCTACACGCAGCCCAGGTCTGCACTGCTCAGTCTGTGGGGTGTGTGAGGTGCAGAGTTGAGCCTGCAGCTTGATCACATGGGGCAGTTGCAGTGGGCTGGCTCCCAGGTCTGCTAGGGCCTGGGTGGCTCTTCCAGCTGTGCATGTCCTTCAGGGCTGGGGCTAGGTGCACGTCCTCAGGCAGCCCCCCCCCCCTTTCCTTGCTAGTGCCTCCTCACATTGTCCATGCTGTAAGTGTTCTGGAAGCTGAGTGTAAGAGTGGGGATCCCTACCCCATCCACATGCCTTCCCTCTAGGACAGGGAGTATTCCAGAGGGGTTGTCACTCTGTGGACTATGTCTCTCCACCTAAGGGCAGGCTGAGCATACCAAAGGAACTCTGGTATACACATGTGTGGACAGAATCAAACTGTATAAAAGGTGGTATGAGACGGTCTTGGGCCCGCAAGTCAGTGAGGCAGCTTGGAGCTTCCTATTTCTAGTGGAATGGGGTCTTGCTATATGCATGTTCAGGCCAGGGTCTGCAGAGAATGGTAGACCTTGCTCAGCTGTCTTAAGATGTAGGCCTGGAACCTTGCAGATGGCCTAGGGCCAGGACGAGCCTTCCTTCCCTGCTCCTTAGGCCTAAAGCTTGTGGGCTGTTAGGGCCTTGAGGTATCAGATTGGCTGCTGGATTTTCATGGGAGCCACTATTAGCCGGGCCAAGGATGAAGGCAGGAGTCCTGGTTCTCAAGAGTACAGGCATCTGTATTGTGGTTGGGAGTGGGTCACCTTCCAAACCTTTATACCAATGCTATTTAAAAACAAATTACGGGGCTGGTGAGATGGCTCAGTGGGTAAGAGCACTGACTGCTCTCCCAAAGGTCCTGAGTTCAAATCCCAGCAACCACATGGTGGCTCACAACCACCCGTAATGAGATCTGACTCCCTCTTCTGGTGTGTCTATGTAATAATAATAATAATAAAAAAAACCCAAATTACGTGTGTGTGTGTGTGTGTGTGTGTGTGTGTGTGTACGTGTACATGCAGGCACATGTGTCACAGCATTTGGATGGAGGCTAGCGGACAGCTTTTGGGAGCTGCTTCTTTCTTTACACTACCATGTATTAGGGATCAAACTTAGTCCTTGATAGCAAGTACCGTACCCACTAAGCCACCCCATCAGCTCCCATGCTTTTAAAACAGGCTGTTTCAGTGCTGGGGAGATGGACTCTTTGCCTGCCCATGGCCTGCATCCTGTCCTGGGTATAAAGTATAATCTTTCCTTCCCTGTTCCTTCTTTTTATTCGGACTGTCTTCTACGTCCATATTCTCCCTCACAGCCACAGAGGACCCTGCAGGACAGATGCAGCTGGACAATTGATATCAGCCATCTGCATCTGTAAAATGGACGCACCCCTTGTTTTTAAAGGCTGTTAGCCATGTAGCCTGTTTCGTCCTAGGCTGGTTGGTTCATAGAGCTCTTTTTGTGGGGTGTGACTCCCTCTTTCCCAAGGTGAGGCCCATATCCAGGTCCTCTCTGGGCCTCTGCCTCAGGATAGGGGTGGGTCACCAGTGTTGAGCCAAAACCACCCTGAGAATCTCCAATGCCATTAGGTATGGGAACAGAGGTGAAACTTAGGCATCAAGACAACACAGCTGCAACCAGTTGGCCCGGTGTCCCTGCCTAGGTTTCCTCTCCCCTGCTGGGCTCCCTGGACAGACCCCAGCTGCGGTATGACTCTCCCCAAGGCTCAGTGAGTCTGGTGGAGTGAAGGACTTCGTGTGAGCACACCCACCCGAGCCTGGTGCGAGATGTTCTGAGCAGTCGTGCCCCAGCGCCTCACAGACAGGGAAATTGCACCCTAGAGTTACAAAGCAATTGTCTAGCTCAGCAGCTGAATGAGCGTGAAACGGAGCAGAAAGCAGCTAAATAAAATTGGCCCAGGATGTGTGGGGAGCGGCCTGGGTGTGCACAGACACGTACCAACCCCCCCCTCCCAACACTTACCTGGTGCTGCCTTCCACCCCACCATGAGACAGCAGCCTAGTGCTGTGGGCTTCCCAAGGCTTCCTAAACTCCATGTGGATCCGTGAGTCTAGTTGCTGTTCTTTTCTATCTCTCCTGACCTGTTCAGGACCTGCCCACCTGGAGAGGGTGCTGATATTTATCCATTGGGTGCCTGCTGTGTGCTGGCACTTAATTCAGGACCTCATGGCTGACCCAGGGGCAGCCTTGATTAGTGATGGGAAGCCCTGTGGTAGGGTCTGTTTGCCTTGGCACTTCAGTATCATGTCTTTGTGTGGTTCTCTGCTCTGCAAATTGATTTCCCAGACAGGCCCAGCCCTGATCTTCAGCTGGGCCAAAACTTGTTCTTGAACTTGCTTAGGTTCTGTTCTGTCAGCACCTCAAGAAGCTGCCTCCAAGAGTGGGGCCCATGACCGGTCCAAGGAGCTCCATGCCCAGGAGCCCCAAGCTGCTTCCACTCTTAGTCTGAGTAGCTGTTTTGCCTTTTGATGGGCAGATCTGAGGTCTCATTATGAAGGCTCCGGACCCTTGTCCTTGGGAGACTTGCCCTCCTTCCTAAGAGTCACTGGAGAGTGGAGACTCCTTGATTGTCAAGCTGAGAGCTTTTTGGGATGCTGGGAAAACACAAGTTTTACAAACTCCACTGGGCTATGGAAGGTTGGGGGAGGGGGATAACAAGTGGTACTTTCTACCTGAAGACCCAGTGGCTTACTCTGTCTCACTCTGCCAGGGCCAAGCTGTCTGGTAATAAGATCCATAGGGGGCCTGTGGCAGGGGACCTGAGGAAGGCAGCCCTACAGAGTCCCCTGGGCAGGGCACAGATTTGGTTATATCTGCAGTCCCTGTCTAGAACATGTTGCATGTGTATGCATGCACACAAGTGAACTGTGGCCTGGCCTTTGGGAATCTAGCAGCATTGTGCTGAGTTCTTCCTAAGGGGACTCCAGGCCTGCTGGTGGCCTCCATCCTCATGTAATTAGAGTGCACCTGCTTGGCACAGCCTCCTTGTCCCTCAAGCCCATGGTGAGGTTGGCAGAGGAGGGTATGCATTTCAAGCATAGCCAGACCAGAGGCCATAAGGCAGGCCTGGATGAGAGTGCTAGGTGGAGCTGTCTCAGGCCCCCTGAGTATGCAGAGGTGGGTTAGAGGCAGTGCACGGGGCTAAGGGGGGAAGTGTCTCCTGCTGGCTATGGAGCCCCGGGTTGGGCCCATCCTTGAAGTCTTTAGGCTGGGGAGGGGGTTCCCACAGACACTGGAGGCCTAGGCTGACCTGGCCTGGCCTGTAGAGTCTCCTCCTTTCCTGGTTAGTGGCACTGCTTTGGAGGAGAGGATTGGTTTCTTCCTGTTTCTTGTAGTTTACTTTTTTGCACTTATGCCTTTGGCCTATTCCTGGGGAAGCTCCTTAACACCCTGCCTGATACATCCCAAGCCTGGGGCTTGTGATCCCAGAAAGGAGAAGGAACAGTTTGGTGGTCATAAATTTATGCCCTGGTCTGGGAGGACAGACAGGCCCAGTGTATCGGATGGTGCTATAGGGACCAGATTGGCCTTGTGGGAGCCTCTACTGTGGGATCAGAGTAGAGACCCTGAAGGTGAAGAAAAGGTTTCTGGGCTTGACATTGGGACACTGAGGCTCTAGATGTGTGGAGCTAAGGGTCTTCCTTTCTCAAGTTCAAGTCTGTCCTTCATGATGCCCTGTTCCAGAGGCAAATTCTCTCAGATGGGCTAGGGACTCAAGAGCTATAGGCTCAATGTCTTATCTTCCATGGAGAACAGATTTAACTTTCCCAGACAGCATCCTGGAGCCCAGGGCTGGTGCTGATGGCTGTCAGCAGAGGCTATAGAATCCTGAACCGGAGGGGATTGTGGAACATGGTAGGCTAGGTCTGGGCTAGGCCCCGTGTGCGTGTATGTGTGTGTGTGTGTGTGTGTGTGTGTGTGTGTAAATCCTGCAGTGCCTGTGGATAAGCCTTGTGGAGTTCAAAGCCACTGGGTGTGCGCTGTCTGTAATGAGGTTACTGATTCAACTGGCTTCCTGGTGCTGCAGCCCAGAGTGCAGGGAGGTTGGGAAGCCCCGTGAGGGATCTAAGTATCCCATAATTGACCAATTTAGCTTAAGTGTCCGTGCTGGCCCCGGGCAGAGGTCATGCGGTGACAGTCCAGGTGGCTAGAGTAGCTGCTTACAGGCTCAGAAGGTGCTTCGTTTGTCCAGGCCCTCTGCAGTGAAGTTCTAGGCGGCTTACCTGGGCCTCAGGGTGGCCACCCCTCCCATGGTCTGCTGGCTAGCTGTTTTCCCACACTGGCTACTGACTGCCCTCTATGTTTTTGCCCTAGGTCATGCGAAGGGTAGCATCAGGCTGCCTGGGTTTCAGTTTTGTCTTCAACCCAGTTGCTTCTGCCTGCTGTCCTGCTCCTCTACAGGGGCTGTGGGATGGGATTCCAGGCCTTTGGCTGAATGGTGTGCTTAGCTCTTGAGGCTTGTGAGTGGCCAGCTTTAATCTCTTTCTGAAACTTTGCCCAGCTTGAGCTGATGGAATCGACCTCTGGCTTTGCTGGGGCTGGAAGATGCCTAGTGCTCTGTCTGGAGAGGGGCTGACAGGGCCATGCAACTTCATTCTTTGGAAAGTCAAGGTTTGGTGTCCAGATGCTTGCTCCCCCAACAGCACTGGGCACCGTGCAGCATGTGTCAGCAAAACCAGAAGTCATTCCTTCAGCTCAGCACCCCCATGGGTGGGCCATGAGGTGAGGACCAGGTAGAGCTTGCACTGAAGGCCTCCTTCAGGGGTGTGGGTCCCTTCTTTCAGACTCCTGGGTCTGTTGCATGCCCTCTTGTCATGTAGCTATACGGAATGGCCTTTTAGAGATGTTGCAACTGCTCTTGATTTGGGGGACCTCTCCCTGAGCTCCTGATTCTGCCCTGCCATGGCACTCTTTGCCCAGCTGTCTATGTGTCCCCCAACCCCCTCTCTGGGCCTGGGTCTCCCTAGGACTTCTGGGAGCTGGAGGCCTCTCTGCCTTTCCCTCCTGGTACCTTGGCTTTGTTCTTCTGGATTGGTGGCCATTCAGTCACGAACCATGGCTGGGGACCAGCTCCTCAGGAATTACTGTGTTTCCTCTTCTAGCTGAGGGGGGACAAGAATCTGATTGAGATGTCGCCAAGACCCAGGAAGTCATGGGCACTTAGCTAGCCATTGGTGATGGGGCTGGACATAGCTCTGGATTTGAACTGGAGACATTAGAGAAGACACTTTGAGGGTAAGGAGCATGTATTGCGGATATTGTGACTCTTAAGAAAGAGGTGGTGAAGGGCAGGGGCATGAGGCCTAGAGATGCGTGGGTCAACCCCTTGTCTGTCTAAGTTGGGATCAGCTTTCTGCCCTGGGGCTCTGACCTCCCTACCTAGACCTTTCCATGGCTCTCCATTGCTCCATGTTCATCTCAGTAAGCCCTACACTTGGGGTCAGGTGTCTCTGTAGCCTCTTCTCTCCTGCCCAGCTTCTTCATCTTTAATACTTCATGGTGACTAGACTGCCCTGTGTGATGAACGGGTGCTATCTCTCAGTCTAGTGTAGTGTGGACTGCCACTGGCAAAATCATCTCCTTAGCCTTCTTCTGTTGCTTCACCTATAAGATGCCTGGGAAATCAGGGCATTTGGTGGAGGTCTTGCAGTTAGGTTTTGAATCACAATTCACAAGTTTGCTAGACCTGCTGTGAAATTAAAGCAGACCTTTTCCAGGGAGTTATGTGCTCCTGCAGCTGAGGGTCTAGTGATGAGTTGCCTGGGTGGGCATGAGTATAGGTCTTGCCCTCAAGGGCTCCAGAAGGATCTATCTGCCTAGCCAGGCTTCTCTGGCCTGCCTCTCATGCCTCTCACTACCTGAGTCACAGGTGTGTGCTGTGGAAACCACGTGAGTGGTGTGTGTGTGTGTGTGTGTGTGTGTGTGTGTGTGAGATTGGCTCATGTAGGAATGATTAACTCTATATGGAGCTGAGGTGGAGCCTGGTGGGGATGTGTTGGCTATAAGACCCTCTGAGCTGTTCCCCTAATGACCGTCCCCTCTCCTGGTTCGCAAGACTTCCTGGGTATGGAATATGAGCCTGCTGGCTCACTGTAGGTCATTGCTCACTGGAGGGTGCTAACTTTGGGGTTCAGGCCCATTCTGGAAGGAACAGTAGGGTTGCCCCTACAGCCAGCCAATTTCCACATCTCTGGTTCATCCCCATTTCTGTTTCCATGGGTGTTTTTGGTGTCATCTATCCGGGAGACTACAAGAAGTATTGGCCCTGTTCCTCCTTGCTGGTTGGAGGACAGCTCTGATTGGGACCAGAGTCCAGGGGAGGTGGCAGAGCCACCCCCACCCATCCTGCTCTGGACTTTCTGCCCAGGATCAAGGTTGAGGAGGGTTGGGAAGTGGGGACTTAGTCATTGTACCTGGAGCAGAGCTTCCTTCCCTCTTGGGCTCCCTGGGCATGATTTCTGGACATGCCGTGGGGACCTGGCCTAGAAAGGCTGGGTGATGGTAGTCTCTAGGCGCTGTGGCTTCTCAGGGGCTGCTATCCCTTGCTCTCTGCCGCATGGACTTTCTGAATCAGGGTGTGGAACTCTATTCCTCAGTTGGTTTTTTTGGTGGTAGGCAGGAAGGATAGACACCGGTTTGGCAGAGGTGGGGAGGATATGCTCGTGGTGCCCTCCAGGATCCTTGGCAGTTCATGGTAGAATTGGGCTCAGTCCTGAGTCTTTCTGGGTAGGCTGTCTCTGCATGTCCTGTCCTTCAGGGCAGGTGGCTCCTAGGCTGTTTGCTGCAGAATCTGCAGTGCTCTGTGCCACAGACACTGTGGGGTGTTTATGGAACGATGTAATGCCCTCTGCAGAGCCCCTACCCCAGGATTAGTATGGTGTCTTCCCTGGCTTCTGGGCAGGCTGTTTTGTTGCCATTCCTGAGTCTGACAGCAGCTTGCTTTTCCCCTGTGGTGATCAGCTTCTGGGTGTCCCTTGGCTCTGGCCTCCAGCAGTTGTGTTCCTGACCACAGCACCAGTGGGAGCAGTATCAGAACTTCAGTCCCAAAGAGAAGTTAGATGGGCTGCTTTCTTGTAGCTTGGCCTGCTGAGTGGCAATCTTGCCAGGGGCTAGGGAGCTGAGGGAGAGTCATTAGTACCCAGCCATCGAGGACCTCTATGGTGTGCACAGGCAAAGCCTCCCTCTAGCTGCCAGGGTATAGGGAGACATGTATAGGGAGACATGTAGGAACTGGCACATGGCAGCCTGGGATTCCAGCAGGATATAGTGATGCAGAGCAGGAGAACATGTGCTCAGGAGGAGCTTTAGAGAGATCAGTGTGGTTACAGACATGTCTAGGAGTGTTGGCCAGGGAGAGTGTGGGGTCCGGTCTGAGTGACTGAGGACAGAGGGCTGGAGAGCAGGACAGAGGACACTGGGATCTGAATGCTCTGAGTCTCTTAAGAGGTAGAGCCTGGGAGAGTGATGTGTGGTAAAGACTCCGCTTCTGTACAAGGGGCAACTGTCAAGGCAGGTAGTAGCAAATGAGAGATGGTTAGTAGGTAAGAAGTAGGGGAGGCCTGGGGTAGGGCTGAGGAGGGCTGAGGTCCCTCCCAGCTGTCTACAGGATCCTAAAGATCCTGTAGTCAGGTTTTGGGTGGCCTCCATTCCATCTGTATCCTAGACTTACACTGCCTTTTGGCCATCGTGGACTCTTGTCTTGGTAGCTGTGTATAGCACAAGGCTAAGCCATCTCTAGAAGGGTGCTCCCCCCCACCCCAGGTCTGGCATGACTAAAAGGAGATGTGATTCTGGATTTGTCTTGGTGTTGAGGGGTGCCTGGACCCTCAACAACACTGCCTGTGGTTTTTGGACTGCAAGAGAAGTTTGACTGACCCGGATGGGGCATGCACGTGATGATGTGGCCTACAGACAGCTTTGTGACTCAGGATGTCCTCTTTAACTGTGTGTTCTTCCTTCCTCTGATGACCCATGTGGGGAGGGCTGGCCTGTCCCCTGCCTCATGTGTGTCCATGATGCTACTCTGGTCTGGGAGGCAGAGCTGTAGGCATTGGCAGCTTCCCTGGCTGGCCTGGCCAGTGTTATTTATGAGACTTCTCTGGGCAGTTGTTTGGGGGTCCAGCTACAGCCAGACATCTGACTTGGTTGGCTCATTCTGATTTCCTATGACTGATGTGTTGTGGTTTGTAAGGGAAGATTTTGTAGTGTCTTGGGACCATCCTATGTCAGATCTAATCTCTTTGCACCTGGCTGCAGGACATGAACACCACTTCTGGCTCATGGATCAGACTCCAGTCCAGCTGACACCTTTGGTTCTTCTGACCCAGGCTGATATCTCCCAGGTCATAGGACATGGGACAGGTCACTGTGCCACCCTTGGATAACTCACTGGTGGGTGTTGTGCACCCTTTGGGCATCTGGCTCTTGAAGCTGTGGCTGGTAAGCTGGTTTTGACTTGCTGGTGACATGGCCTCCTTGCCCACAATGGCTTGGGAACTTATCTGCTTGTGGCTAGTTATTGTGTCTCCTGTGCTGGGTAGCTGGGCACATGGTCACTCATGGGACAGAGGAGAGGGTGGCTGCTGGGCCCACGTGGCCCTGGACATGCCTGATAAGCTGTGAAGTCATTATCAGAGGGGGATGTGCAGTCCTTACCCGAGGCCGTGATTCCAGCCTGGCATGGTGGAGATCCTAGGGGACCCTGTACCTGCTGGGACTTGTGGGTGAAGTGGTGTGGGAGCTGATCTTTGGGGGCCCCTCTCTGTTCCTGGAGCTCAGGTTCCACCAGGACTCTTGAAATGGCATCTCCTCCCAGACCCCTCTGCTCCTCCTGGCTGCTGGCCTGCTGGCCATCACTCCCAACCCCCCTCAGGTTTCCCTGGCTGCCTTTCTGAGAACAACACTGTGACTGTTGTCACCATCCTCCTCCTGCTGCGGCCTCCTCACTTGGTGTGGGAACCTGGGACTGAGGGACCTGGGTTGTCAGCTGTGGGGTATCGAGCAGGACCAGCAGTCAGCATGTGAGATTGGCCCTTGAGACGTGGGCAGCTAGAAGGGTGAAGGTCCTTTTGTCCCTTTGTCCTCAGCCCCCGATTGTTATACTGTTCTTGTGGACCTGAGCCCTGCCAGCCTCCTGGCCAGCTTGTAGGGTCTACAGACAGCAGCCCACTGGGCAGAAAGCCTGGACCTGGTTTGTAGTGTGTGGTCCTCTCCTCTAGCCTTCCTGCCTATATCTAGGCCATGCTAAAAGCCTAAGACTTTCCCCTGGGCTTTTAGAGCCCAAACTGCTATGAGCACAGGGCCCTCCTGCTGTTTGTGCAACTGGGTGCTAGGCAAAGTGTGAGTGCGGAACTCTGTGTGTGTGGACGGCACTTGTGTCTTTGTTCAACCCTCTATGTGTGCATCTGAGTCCCGGTCTGAGAGTGTCTTTGTGTGCTTCATGCCTGTGTGTGAGGTCCTGTGTATTACCAAATGTGAGTGTACATGGCCTTGTGTGTGTCTGAGTGTATACACATGTCCATATATAAGGTTTTGTGTACCATCCACATATGAGTATATATGGCTATCTGTGTGTGTATGCTCGTATTCATGTGTAGGCTCTTTGTATTAGCTATATTGAGTATATGTGGTCATGAATGTGTCTGTGTATGCACTTGTGTCTGTTAATGGTTTCTGTGCATCATCCATATGTGAGAGAACATGATGTGTCTGTATGTGAAGTTCTGTGTATTAGCCATACATGAGTGTGCCATGGCTATGTATGTGTGTCTGTATGTACTCTTGTGTACATCTATAAAGTTCTGTATATTAGCCACATGTAAGCATGCATAGCAACATGTGTGTATGTCTTTATATGTATGTCCATGCATGTGGGTCTTTGTATTGTCCACATATAACTGTGCATGGCTATGTGTGAGCTCGTGTCTGTGTCCATGTATGAAGTTCTGTGAACCTCTGAGAGTTCATGGCATTTGTACATATGTCTGCGTACATGTGTCTCTGCTTGAGCTTCCATGTATTATATATCTATGGGGATATACACTCGTGTTCATGTGGGAGGTTCTGTATATTGCCTATATAGAGAGTATACATGGCCATATGTAAGCTTGTGTCTATGTGCATACCTGTGTCATACATGAAGTTCAATCTGTTGACCATGTGTGAGCATGCATGGCTGTGTGTGTCATGCACACCTATGTTCATGCATAAGGTTCATGTATTGCCTGTGTATGTGCCCCTACATAAGTGTGTCTGTGTGCGTACCTGTGTCCATGTGTGAGACTGTGTAGTGTCCACATGTGAGTGTGCATGGCCATGAGTATGTGTATCTGTGTGTAACTGTGTTTATGCATGAGGTTCATGTGTTGTCCTTGTGTGTTTGTGTGCACACCCGTGTCCAATCATGGAGACGCGTCGTGTTTTATACTCTCCTACTCCCAGGCCTAGATCATAAGGCATCAGTAGTCATCCTGAGCACCTCCATGTCCTTTCTGAGGCACCCTAGGCAATCCCCACCAGTCTCTGAGTATAGACCTAGAAGGTGCCTGATGCTGTAGGGGAGAGGAGAATGTGCCAGGGAAGGTCCAAAGGAGCTCTGTGCCCTGGGGAAAGAAGTTAGTAGGGCCTAAAGCCAGGGTCAGCTGCGCACACGTTAGTGTAAAGTGTAAAGCCTGGTGTGAGTGCTGGCAAGGCTCAGCAGGGAAGGGTAAGGAAGGAAGGCTTCCTCTCATTGTGTGATGAGGAAATTAGGTCTGAGAGCGGCAGGCAGGCTGTGCGGGTGGGGGAGACGAGGGCTAGGCTGCCCGTGGAAGACTGCTCTCTGTTGCTTTTCTCTCAGCTGTCCACTTTAGGCAAAGCAGGCATGTTTGCAGATGGGGAACAGAGCAGGGCTGCTGTGGGAAGCTCCAGCATGGTGGGGCACAGTGCTTACTAACTCTACCCTCCCTTGCCCGTAAGTCACGCCGCTGCCTCTCCTTAGCTGCTAAGCAAGAATTTGAATCCAGGACCCCAGGACTCCCCCTTTCACCACTTCCTGCTGGGTCCCAGGCGCCTGGTTAGCCTGATGGTGTCAGCAGGGGTGGGGATGCCTTGTATCTGGGAGGTACTGGAGCCAGCCTGCCTTGCTATGCAAGGAGATAGATCCCCTGTTTCCTTCACAAACAACTGGGGCTGGTCAGAGCAATTTTATTTTTATTTCCTATTTTTACTTCCTCGTGGGCTCCTTTCAGAAACTCCGGGTTAGATGGGCTCCACCCTCTAATCTCCACCCAGTTTCCTGGCCCAAGCCTCAAACTCTGGACAGGAGCTCGTATGCATGTTTGTGTGGCATGAGAACAGTACACCTGGTGCTGGGATTTGGGGGGCGGGGGTGACTCCTGCCCTTCTCCTATTCCGGGCGGTGGGTGGTGGCAGTCATGTGCCTCAGTGCCTGACACAGTTTCTCTGCTCACCTCTCTGGCTCTTGCTGGAGGTGTACGCTCGTGGCAGGGTGGGGCATGGTCTTTGGGAAATGTGTTGGCAGTATGTCTAGCTGAGACCTGGCTAGGCAGGGTACAGTGAGGTTGGTATTCCACTGCACTATGGCTTGTGTGGAGTTTGTTTCCCGGCCCAGGTACAGTCCATAGTGGTGTACGCTGCAAAGCTCATCCTGGGGTGAGGGTTCTCATCTGTCAGATGCCATTTCAGCGTAGCCAGGACTTAACGCTGGTGACTGGCAGATATGGGATCCTGAACTCTGTTCAGGCTAGGGATAGCCAGGCCACTGACTCCCAGGTCTGGGGAAGGCTGTTTTCATGGACACCTGGGTTCACTAAGTTCTCTCGATTTACCCTGCTAAGCCTTCCCACCTCTTAAGAGTTCTGGGGAGAGAATTGCCCCATTCACTGGAGGGTGGGGGATGGGGGAAGAAGGGGAGGCTCACAGAGGTGTCACTGAGCTCTGAAGCTGCTTAGTTTGTGGCCAGGGTGGTGATAGCTGGACCCACTGTCTCTGTGCACTAGGCCACCCAATCAAGTTTGGGGCATTTGGCCAGTAAGAACAGTTCTCCAGCTTCCCTCCTAGTCCTTCCTGCTCTGGCTGGCTTGGTGCTGGTACAGGTGGTAGTAGTGGCTTCCCTTCAGTGTGAGCCACATGGGGCATGTGGCTGTGGTGGTGTTGGCAGAACCTGCATGTGTAGGTGCTGGGGTTTTCAGGTAATCCTTTGATTAGAGGTCAGGAAACAGAACCTCTTCTCTCTCTCTCCCTCTCTCTCTCTCTCTCTCTCTCTCTCTCTCTCTCTCTCTCTCTCTCTCTCTCTCTCTCTCTCTCTCTCTCTCTCTCTGTGTGTGTGTGTATAGGTCTTTCTTGGAGAGGTCCATCAGCTTACAGATTTCCATGTGGCTGCCCATGGGTGCCCTGGGCTCAGGCCTGTGGAGATGAGGGTGCTCCTGCCTCAGAGCTGTGTAAGCTATCAGTGGGCCGCAGGGCTGGGCAACATTTACCCCTAGGCGGCATGTATATCCTAGATGGTATGTCAACCCTGGGGCTCATGGGAGCCATCAGCAGCATGGACACCCTAGGCAGCATATGTATCTTGGGCAGCACATGCACCTGACTAGCACAACTCTTTCTCTGAGTCTTTGCTTTCTCATCTCTGTGTATGGGGCCAGGGATCTCACTTCTAGAGTAGTTTTGAGAGTTGTTGAAGTAGGGCTTATCTCTTGGTTCTGGGCCTGAAATAGGAAGTGATGGCTGAAGGCCTCTCAGAACTGCAGAGTCCTAGTCCCAGGGTTAGGAGAGGAGTTGCCCATGGGTCAGTAGCCTGGGATAGGATTGAGGAGGATGCACTGTACAGATCTGGGAGAAGTGTTTCTCTGGAGGGGGCATCTGGGATGGCTGCTTCTAAAGCCATCCTGGAGTGCAGGGGTTCCCAGGGCTGGGAGTGGAGACTCACACTGGTTGTAGCCCCAGCTGGGTCCCCATGCCTTGGAACCCATCCTCACTAGTACTGCACTGAGCATAGCCTTGAGCCAGGGTGTTCGATGCTGGGTTTCTTCCTCCTCTGCACATGACTTTTGTATCTGTGGGAGAGAGTGCTTCCTCCCCCAGACAGCAGTCAGGAGCATGTTCAGCAGATGAGATGGATCTGGCATCTCAAGCTCTCTGGCCTCTGTGCCTTGCCAATGTACGACATGCAGGATATAGGACTGACTTTGTGTTGCGTCTAGCTGCTGAGCCAAGGGTACTTAATGCACCTCTGGGCCTTCGCTCATGTTCTCTTCCTGGTTGGTGGCCTCCCTAGCCCTTGTGCTAGTTACTCTCATCCCTGGGGATTTAGACTCAATATCTTTGGGAATAGAGTGGCCCGAGCCCCATCTCTGCCCTCATGGGTTCATCAGATATGGGTTAGTGGGGACCTAGCCTGTCTGGAGTCTGCCGCATAAATATGGACAAGTGCACTCCCACACCCCTCTCCAGGCCTCAGTTTTCCTATCCCTTTCTGTGTGAGGGTGTCGATCTTGGGCTTTTCGGGGGAAGGTAGCTTAGTTTCTATAGCCTGTGTGAACTGGTACCAGCTAGGCCTCATGCTTTCTCTTGGGGTTCAGTTTCCTGCCTCAATACTCGCCACCCACCGGAAGGGGCTGTGATTGGGGTCCGCCCCATTGTGCCTGACTCAGCAGCCACAGGGTGGGGGAAACCGGAGGTTTCTTGTCTAACCCCAACCCAGGCACCCTCCCACAGCTGAGATTCCTCTTATGAAGGTGGGTGTGGAGTCCTCAGTTCCTAGAAGAACAGGGTAGGGCTAAATCCTAGGTTGTAGACTCCTTCTGGGTCTCCATGGATGCCTGCCAGACGCTGCTGTTGTCTTTGGTGCCCTCCAGCAGCCTTTCTGTTTCTGACAGGTGTCTACTTGTGTGGGAATGCATTACTTGTACACCGTCTTCACCAAGCAGCGCTGCTGGGTTAGGTTCCTCCCACCTTCCCCATGGCTCCTGTGTTTTTAGGGCCTCAGTGCTAGACCAAGACCTAGTATGGGCCCTGACTACAAGAGACAGTGGATGTGGAGTTGGAGGCAGAAGAAATGACATGCCCACTGTGGTCTCTGCCACCTGGGAGTCAGCTTTGTGGCTACATTTCAGCAGGACAGAGGTGCCTAAAGAGAGTGGGGTTGGAGCCCCAAGGCCTTGCCTGGGTAGCTGCCTGGATGGCTTATTCTGGAGCTGCTTTCTGGAGAGCTCTAGACAGTGGTGGTTGAGAAGACAGAGTGGAGTGGGTGTGTCCAGTGGCTGTGACTTCAGTGAGGCCTCAGTGTCCTCAGCTGGCAGATGCTGGCATAATCTGACATCTCCAGGAGATAGGTCTTCAGAAACATTACAGCAGCTTAGGAGGACAGTTCTCCAGTGGTCCTGAGTGTTGCTGGGATGAGGCCAGGAACTGAAAGCCCCAGCTGCACAGGGTTTATGTCCCCTTGGTTACTGACAGTGATGCATGTGACTGGCTGCCTGCACTTTGGGTCTAGCTCTGAGCCTGCCTGGAAATGGACAAGGCCATGGGGTTTGGTGGGTTGCGTCCACTGACCTGGCAGCTGCCTGGTCTCTCTCCCTGGTGTTGGCTCAGTAGTGGGCAGCGTTCATCCTCAGGTGCTTGTGGAACCTGTCTGAGGAGGGTTCTCCTGAGGCCTCAGGAGCCTGGGGAAGCCGAGTCAGGACAGCATAGGGCAGCAGAGGGGCAGCTGGAGGAGGTGTGTGACCTGTGCTATGCTCATCGCCTCAAGTGAGGACACACTCAGTTGTTATGGAGCTGCCAGGGGGATGTTTGGGGATCTATAGTCTGCGTCCTCACCAGCATGCAGCAGCAGTGTGGGGAATGGGCAGAGGAAGGGTTAAGGAGCCTAGGCAAGTAATAATGTCTCTAATTTCCCCGTGTGATTTAATAAAAATGTAAATCGCTGGGTGGACGGCCGCACCGCCACAGTGTTGACCGAGATGAATTGCGGGCGCTCGGTGGTCAGCCTGCCTTTGTCTTTGCGCTCCCAGCAGATTGGTACTTCCTGCTGTCCGGGAGGCTGGACACTGAGGGATACACACATTCCTCCTTCCACCTCCCTGGCCGGATGGGCAGCTGGAACACCTGGGCATCTGTCAAGGACGGCTGCAGAGGAGCTCTGGGTGGGCTGGCTGGACAGCTCACCCTTTGTGTCACCTATCCCTCTCCTTTTGGAGTTTTGGTGAGTAATCTAGGATGGTTTGGAGTCTGCACTGAGCATGGTCAGGTCCTGGTATGTAGAGGGGTTATTGCCCACTGGAGCCAGGGAAGACCTTCCTCAGGGTGACATTTGAGCAGAGGGTATAGACTGAGAAGGAGAAGACTTGTGGGGATGGAGAGGAAGTGCCTTCCAGCTTGAGAAGTAGTGTGTGCAAAGGCCCTGAGGTGGGGCTTTCTAGGGAAAGAAGAGGCAGTGAGGGGCTTGTAGGCAGTAGAGCCAGGTTCAGTGTCTCAGGGTGCCAAGTGGGTTCTGTTTGTAGAGTCTGGTGGGTCCTGCTGAGAAAAAGCCCAATGGCAGGAGTGAGCCCAGAGGCTGGGGCAGCTATGTGTTTGGGGGCTGGTGTATTGCAGTGATGTGTGGGGCCATAGGCTTTGAGTGTACCATTGGGGCTTGCTGGTGGTATGTTTGTGGGACACAGATTGTGAAGGGTATGGACGGGAACATGGCTGCTCCAGGCAGGAGAGCAGTGCATTTTGACAGGTTTTAGGGAGACTTGGAGGCCTCCTGGGAAGTGGAACTTGGGTGTCTGTGCTCAGGTGAGACATTTTGATGACCTAATTGGGGGATTAGAGTCACTGCTGTTGTAGTACGATAAGTCTTGGATAAGTGGCTAGGTGCTGACTCTCAGTAAACACAGGGCCATTGCCTAGAAAGGTCCCAGGAGACAGACATTGGCCACTTGTGTCAGCTGCCAATTTGAGGACCATCATTTTTAGGTTGGTCTGATCTCTGAGATGAGTGGCTGACACACAGGGGGCCGAACCCAAGTAGCCACCTCGCTATCTACTGAGGTGGCTCTCTTGCTTCTGCCTGATTTATCTGACTATATCTGCTTACCTTTCTGTTGATGCCACTGGGTGCCCCGTGTCTAATGTGTTGGATGCTGAGAATAGGCCTGTTCAGCCAGGTCATAGTCCCAAGGAGAGCTGAGTTTCAGTGCTTAGCTCAGACCTCCAGCCTCCCCAGCCCTGGACTCTTTCCTAGCTTGTAGTTGGTAGGCTTCCACAGGGTAGGACCCTCACTGTACATTATGTGAGTGGAGGCTGTAGTTCTGTGTGAAGCTCTGGAAGGAGCAGATGCCACTCAGTTGTAGAAAAGGCTGGTTCTTGCTGAGGATGTTGGCCAGTAGGGCATGCTTACGATTTCCCAGGAAGGGATGTAGGCCTCCCGGTTTTACTCAGCCCACTGGAGCCTCTCCCTGGGGAAGATCTGGCTGGCCATTGCAGATACCAGTTTCCCAGCTGACTTAGAACCACTGCCTCCTATTGCCTTAGCTGCCCTTGCCTTTACCATGACTCGTGCGTGTTGCCAATGGTCTAGCCTTGGACAGCTTTGGGAGGGGGCAATTTGATCTGGATGGAAGGCTTGGCTGGGGTTGATAGAAGAAAAACTGGCATCCAAAGGGACCTGGAAGCCTGATTGTAGGCTGGGAAGGGAGAGGGCCCAGCTGATGATCCTGGTTAGCTTTGTTAGCAAGACTGATAGCCCCTTTCTGTGGAATAGAGTGGTTTGTACCTTTGGTTGCAAACCCTAGTGACTGCAGTGGTGCCAGGGAAGGTTGATGGCTCCAGATGCTTGCTAGTGATAGTACAGAATTGTGTGTGGATTTGGGGCCATCATCTTGGGGTTGGAGGCAGTGCTGCCATGGTGTTGTGACTTCCTGCCGGTGGTTCCCCATGTGCAGGTGACGTCCAGCTTTGGGCTGGGTCCTATGGGTGCCTGTCAACTTGCCTCGAGATATGCATGCTTCCTTCCCTTAGAAGTGTAGCTCTATGTCTCAGATCTCTGGTGATGAATCTTCAGTGTGATGTCCCTTTGGGAGGCTTAACAGAGGAGGAACAGAGCCTGGCTGGCTGGGAGGTAGGCAGAGGAGACGCAGGCCATTCTGGGGTAGAAGTGGTTTGGACAGTGAGCACCACTCATTGTGCCTTCAGCACTTCCCTCTCCTTTTGGCCTGCTGACTCCTGTCCCCATCCTGTCCTGTTCTCCCTTCCCTGGACCCTTTACTTACTGCTTCTGCTCAGAGAGCTTGATCAGCTCAGGGTCAGGGAAAGCTGGTCTACCAGATGGCTGGGCAGGCACATTGGGCCAGCAGCATTAGGCTGCATCATTTAGAGAGTGTTTGATTAACCAGCCTGTCTGGAGCTGGCTGGGCAGCTGGGTAACATCAGCCCTGACTCTACACTGGGTGTGGAAACCACAGAGGATGGAAGATCCGGCCTCTGGGAGCCCCTGGGCTGGTGCTACACATTGATGCATCTCGTACAACATTGGCTTCGCTCTTCGGTCCCCAACTTTTCAGTGGTGTCTGTTGGCAGCACCTTGACCACCTTGAGCCTCAGTTTCCCCTCTGTAAGGGCAGAATGACTATTTGGAGTGGTAGCCTAGAGCTGACATCAGACAACAGCAACCTGGTGGTGTTTTGCTGGGTCTTTCTTGTGGGGACTGCCAGAGTTCTTCCTGTGGCTTCTGGTAGTGTTTTCCTCTGAGTGGACCTTGTTGTGGTCCAGCCTGTCACATGGAGGATGGGTTGCAGCCTGTGTTCCACCTGAGCTCACTAGTGAAACAGCATGGGGGTGAAGGCACCTGCTGAGTGGGGTCTCCTGGCCAGGAAACCACCTTTTCTGGGAGCCGTGTGGCTGTGTGGTCTAGAGCCATCCATCCTTCAGGACATTTTCTTGGTTCAGAGGCCAAAGTGGGAGCAGATGGGAAGTAGGCTCTGCTTTCCTAGCCATGCCTGGCATGAAGAAATTCGACGGAGAGGCTGAGGGGTTGAACAGGGGCTTGTCCCTGTCCTGGTGAGTGCCATGGCCCTCTCTACATCTTGGCTCTGGTGGCTGTCTGAGCCAGTGTCCTGCCAGACTGACAGTGGTTTGGATGGACTTGGCTTGGCTGGCACTGCCGGGGCTGCATGTTATCTACATGCATCTGACCAGGCCCCTGAGCCTAGCAGTATAGGCAGTTTTCTCTTCACTATCTCAGGTCATTGCCAGATGGCGGCACAGGACCTGGCTGGATTGCCACCTTGCTGGGCTTTGTGCAGACATGTGTAGCCTTGAGGTGTAAATGACCAGCTATAGAGAGGTTTTAGCACTAGTGGGCCAGGCCCTGAGCTCTCAGTACTTTGCTTGGGAAATTAGCATGCTAGGGTCCTGATTGCTGTAGATAGGACTTGACATATTAAGCTCAGACAGGTATCAAGATGGGCCAGGAGACCTGGTGGGTATCACTGGGACATGTAGTCTCTTCGGGCTGAAGTCCTTTACTTGCACAGAGCAGATATTGTTGGGGAGCATAGAAAGACCTGAGCTAACAGTGGGATGGTAGCGTGGGGTAGGGGACAAGTATGTCATGGTAGCTGAGCAGGCCAATTTTCAGGTGCTACGCATGTGGGCTCCCCATCTTCCTTACCGCCTGACCCTATCACCCTAACTCGGTATCTTACCAACATGGGGAGTCTGGAGAGGGCAGTGATCCCATGCCTCAGGGAAATGCAATCCTTTTGTGGCCCCTGAATATTTCATCAGCAGATTAAAAATTGAAGTTATGCCGTCCCCCTCTCCTCTGGGAGGGTGGGGGAGGGGCTCGCACTGTGTCTCAGGCGGGTTTTCGTATTTTTCTTGGTAATGGAGCCATGTCAATTAGAAAATGACATTGCTGTTTAAAATGTCGTTCTGGGGCCCTCTTTAATTAAGGCCGAGATGGAATAACCAATCTGTTGCCGTGAATGAAATTTTAAACATCAGAATGAGAGGTGATGACGTGGAGCGGGCTTTGTCACAGAGTGGGTGCAGAGCCCAGGGTGATGGATGGAGGCTGTGGCCTGGTGCAGGCTGCACTAGTGTGTGTGTGTGTGTGTGTGTGTGTGTGTGTGTGTGTGTAAGGAAGAGTGCTGTTGAGACTGGTACTAGTAAGTCCAGTGGGGAGGGCAAGCTGACTCTGGCTCTTAGGAGCTTAAATGTGATAGGTGTGTGGAAAACCCTGGGGGAAGTTGTGTAGGAGGTGGCAGGGGGGGCCAGGGAGGGGTTGGCCCTTAGGTGGCTTTTTAGAATCTGAAGAATAAGAATGGGAAAGGGCTACATTGGGGCCCCTGGGTGCCTGTAAGGCACTGTGATGGGAAGGGTCATATGTTTTAACTCTTGTGAGCAGGGGCTCCTCTCCAGGCCCCCAGATGGCGGCACAGGACCTGGCTGGATTGCCTTGTCTTCCTTGCCTAGCCCCTGTCCAGCAGCAGGCAGAGTGGCCACTTGCCAAGGCAGCAGGCCATGCAGGGGAAGTGTCTGGGCCTCCCGGCCTCCTGCCGCTCTGTGCTCAGAGCTGGCCTATGCTTGTTTTGCTTTGGCGGGGCCAGGCTCACCCTGGCTGCATCCTGCAGCTCCCAGGACGTGGGCCTGACTCTGGAGTCAGCTTCCCTGGTGATACAGTAAGCAGCTGCCAGGACTGACAGAGAGGGAGGGTGTGAGGGCTAGGCCCCACAGCATACAATGTGGCTTTGGCTTTGTGGCTGCCGGCTGGCCTGTTTCTACCCATACTCCTGTGTGGTCAGCTGGGAACTCAGAAGTCTGGCTCCCTTCGGGGACATGAAGGACTCTCATCCCCTCTGGGCTGGATCAGCCAGCAATGCTTTGCAGACCTTGGCTCATCCTTCCACCTTGCTTGGCAAGAGGAGGTCCAGCCCTCAGTCGTACTTTCCCCTTAGGGACACTCAGCCCTTCTTCTGATGCCCACTCAGAATGACGAGCCACTGATGCCTGTTTCAGTTCTTTATTGGACTGGCTCGTGAAGTACAGGTGGAGGGCAAGCAGCTTAGATCTTCTGTGTGTCTGGAGAGTTGGGACACAGGGTACTCATGTGACTGGGAGGGGTGGCTGGGGTTTCTGGCCTGAAGAAAAAGACAGTATTTAAGTTTTATGGGAACAGACACAGCATTGAACAGCGTGGCTGGGGAGGATATGTGTTGATCTTCTTAACTAGCTGTGAAGGGCTGCTGGGTCCTGCTCAGAAATCTTCCCAAAGTAGAATTTGAATTTCTGATGGCTGTTAATTGTGGGAGCCCCTTGGGCAAGGTAGGTGGAGAGAGGAGACTCTGGTGGCTTGGGCTGTGTGTGCATGTGTATGCTGCACCTCTATGTGTGGCCCAGTCACAAGCGCTCCTCACTCTAAACCCTTCATTGCTTCTAAGAGGTGCTTGGTACCCCTGTGTCCGTGTGTCCAACAGGACCACTTAGGTCATTCTGAATAAGTAGTCTGTGCGTAGCCCCCTTTCTCAAGGCAGGGAAGATGGTATTGAGACTCGTTTGCTCCGTTTACTCTTCTCCAGGACAGGGGGACTGAAATGTTTCAGCGTAGGGTTGCCAGGTATCTAGGGTTGGGGTTGGGGGCCCAGTGGTGCCTTTGAGGTGTGGTTCATTGTTGTGTCTGAGGCTACACCTATGTGGGATCCAGGAGACTCAAAACAGCTCAGAACACCTATACAAGTCTCCCTGGGAACAATTATGGAAAATGTTCTGGAGATGCTGTGGATTGGGCTAGGACATGTGAGAGGTGCTGCTGTGGAGAGCTGTGGACCAGGATGCAAGAGCCTGTTCCCTGGGCTCAGCAGTGATTGTGGAGGGGTTCACTGGTGATATTTGCTATAGAAGAGCTATGCAGGCAGGGGCCCAGGCTGCAGTCTCTTTTGGCAGATCTTCTGGGGCCTTCTACTTCAGAGATGGCAGCTCTCTTTCTTCATCATGTTTGTAGTTCTTGTTGATGCCTCTTCACAGGCCATCATGCTTTTGAGCAGTTAGCGGTGTTGAGTGGATGGTGACCATGCTCCAAGGGCCATGGTCTGGCTAAGTAGCTCTTCCTGCCTTCTCTGTCTTCAGCATTATTTAAGGTGCTCTGGGTTTCTGGAACCAGGCCATTGTCCAGTCTATATGGGCACTAGTATTAGGGCAGGACCTGGCACCAGCCCATTCTCCCTTTTTGGTACCCCTTCAAAGGTAGTCAGGGGCATCCCTGTGCTGAGCTCAGCTATGAGCTCACCTTACTCCATTACTCCTCATGGGCCCAAGCCTGGGCCAGATTTTCCCTCACACTCCTCAGACCACAGCTGTCACCAGGCATGTGTGCATAGCTTTTTCCTGGATGGAGAACCCCTTGGCTTCCATCTCAAGGTGGATGTGGGGGACAGAGGAGCTGAGAAGCTGCCAGAAACCTCTGCTGGCATTAAGGGTCCCACCTTGGAATTCTGGAATTCAAAGAGCTCTGCTCTAGTTCCCAGGGCTGAGATTATAGACAGACTTTGAGATTTGTAGCAGAGGTGAGTCCCTGTATCCCTGCAGGCAGGAGCCCAGCATCCCTCTGCATCTCGTGAGCACCATCTGGGTACGAAGAGCAGTGTATGCTGGAAGACAGGAGGAGAGGAGAGGGCCTGTGTTGTGAGAGATTCCCCTCTGTCTCTTCTTTTCTCCCACAGGTCCCTAACCACCTAAGGAGATGCAGGGCCAAGTGTGTAGAGTCTGTTATGGGCCCTGGATCTGCCAGTTTTGCCCTGTGTGCCACAGCTATGTTGGAACATCCTTTTTGTGTGTGAAGTCACCCACTGGCTGACCTTCCATAGTAGAACTGAGTTCCAGCTGCCTCTGTCAGTCACTCACAGCAGGTCAGGGAGGTATGGGGCAGATCTCTGGCCACTCCCAGCTCCAGGTTCCTCCCTGCCCTCTTGAGAGCTGGGAGGTGAATGACTTACAGCCACATGGTGCTCACTTGGAGACTGCCCAACCTGGCCTTGCTGCTGCTCTTTTGTTCAGTTTTTTTCCTCCTTTGTGCTCTACTTTGCAGAACTGAGGTGGGAAGGGAAAGGCTTGCCTATGTCCAGAATACAGGGACAGCAGGGATCAAATGGATGACACTGTGATTGCCCAAAGGTTTCTGAGGCCTAGAACTGTGGAACTGTGGGACCCTGCTGAGGTCCCGGAGGTCTTCTCCCAATGTATTTCCTAGCCTAGCAGGGCTGGAGAGTCAGGTAGCCCGTCCCCCTCATTGTGCAACCCGCAGCTGGCCCGGGGAGCTCCTCCCAGGCTAAGCTCACCCTGCCCTGGAGTCTTTTCGTTCTTTGGAAACCATCCTGGCACCACCTCCAGTGGAGCAGAGGCTTAGAGGAGGCTGGGGGCTGCTCCCAGGCAAGGGTGGGGTAGCTCTTGCTCTTAGATGGTGGCAGGTCCCCAGCCCTTTCTGTAGAATCCAAGACTGCTGTAGGGCTGTCCTTATGGGAACCTGGGTCAGTCTAGTCTCCTTGCCCTGGTGACCTGGAAAAGCAGGAAGCCCAAGCCCTGCTTCCTCCGGCTCTACCTCCTTGGTATCCTAGCCCTGAACACCTGCGTGGGAGGAGACACTCAGACTCTTTGGTGGTAGAGGGAGTTCAGGGGTCTTGGACAAATGTCTTCATTGCTTGAGCCATCTCTCAATAGTGAGATAGTAAGCGGGGAGTTACCACTCAGTTGGGTTTTGGCCCTGGTGGGAGTCACTCAGCTTGCTAGCCAGGCTCTGCAGTGGGGCTGCATTTGTTTGGGCCTCTAGGCTAACATATTTAGAGCCATCAACCAAAGCATCCTGACACTGGAGGATGGGAGAACCCATGACTTGCCAGAGCTGTGCCTTCTCCAGTAATGGTCTTGCTAAGTGGGCTCTGATGGTGTGCTTACCATGCCATACAGGGGAGGGTGGACTCTGGCCTCATTGATGGCCCTCGTGAGGTTGGGAAAGGGTGGTTTTCCCAGGTAGGGGCAGCCCTGCCCAGTCTCAGCCTGCTTAGGGTCCTACTTAGCCACCACCCTTGATGGCTCTGATATAGACTGTCTCCTCGGGGCCTTCTCACCCTACCCATCTGCCCTGAGCATGGCACCCCCAGGAAGCTTGAGGCCCGGAGTAGGCAGAAAGGTATGAAGGCACAGCAGAGAGTAGAAACAAAGGAAAGCTGAGCCAGCCACACCCGAGCACACCCCCAACCCCCAGCCCACACCAGCCCCTGCAGCTCCTTATCTGCCGTCTGCAGGCCTGTGGCAATCGCCTGCTCTGTGTGGTTGAGAAATGAGATGAGCAGATAGCCGCTGGGTGTCGGGGCGGTTGGACAGGTTTGGTACCTGCCTGTGGTGAGAGCCATTCCAGAACCAGGGAGAAACCTGGCCAGAGTTCACTGCGCAATGTGCAGGCGGCTGCAGCCTCGGGCGACCACAGCTTGTCTGTTGCCCAGGCCCTGGATCCTGGGAAAGGGAGCTTTGAGAGTCCAAGGCTGGGAGTATCAGGCTGGGTTGTCAGGCCCAATCCTGGACCTCAGTTTCCTCATCTGCCCCACAGGGACATAAGGAGTGTCCATTGCATTAACAGAGCTTTGTGTATTGTATTCACAAGGACTCTCCTTAATGTGGTGTCCCCAAAGAAGTGACCTGTGGGGCTGTGTCAGGATGGACTTCTAGCCTGTAAACTGCCAGTGCTGTTCCTGACCAGGAAGGCTGGCTCTGAAGTAGGGAATAAATGTTCTTCCTAATCAGAAGTCAGATTCTGTTAGCCAGAATCTTCCAGAACAATAGTGTATAACAGAAGTGGGCCCTTTAGGGTAGAGTCTGTTGTGTGCATCATGGCTTCCTCAAGGGCCTTTTTATCCTTTTGCCCTTAGCAACCTAACCTGTCCTGCTCTTGGAGTAGAGCGAGGGTGCACTTTGTGGCCGACCCTGAAAGAGTTCGGAGAAGTCACGGGGAAGGAGGTCCAGAGTTCTGCCTGAGGTCTGGGGTGCAGGGCAGAGGACACACAGCTGTATGCCTCTAGTGTCCCCTAGAACACAGGGAAGTAGCAGGGATTGAGTTCTGGGTGGAGACAGTTCTTCTAGGGTGTGGCAGCCCAGGTCACAGGCCCTAATGGCTTTCCTACTTGACACTCAGTTCCTTCAGAGAGAGAGGGCTGCCAGTGGGCATGTCACCAGCTGGGAAATGGCCAGGAGCAACTGGCTGCTCAGGTCACAGCATCCTCACCCGTAGAGTGGCTGTCCTGGGACGTGTGTGACTTGGGCACTAGGCTGGTTGGGCTGTCACCAGCCCTTGAAACAGTAGGTGGGTGGGGACCTGCCGATACAGCTGTGGAGGCTGCTGTCCCGGCACAGGCCCTCCTTAAGCTGAGATGGAACGGAGCTGGAGGAAGCCTTCTTGGAGGAAATGGCACCGTGCAGGTTCAGACAAGGGAACAGATGGGAGCAGTTTGTGGTTAGGCCCAGGGGTTTAAGAGAAGCATTGGAAAGGGGTAGCCTAGAGGCTGGGAAGTTCCCAGGGGTCTTATGTAGGGTGTGACCTTGACTTGGTGGTATTTCAGAGCTGCTGGGAGTGCTGTACGCAGGAGCAACAGGACATTTGGGTAAGCTGCTTCCCAGGCTGTTATTTAGATGCTGTTCCAACAAGGTAGTTCTTAACCCTCCACTTCAGATGTCAGCAGCCTGGGCAGGACTTTGCCCAAGACAGGCAGGGATTTTTGTAGTCTTGGGTCCTGCTGGGATTTCAGGCATGAGCTTGGTGTGTGTGTTTGTGTGTGTGTGTGTGTGCTCGTGCATGTGTCTGTTTGTGCATATGTACACATGTGTACATATGCATGCATATGTGACACCTCAGAGTGCACTCTTTGTTAATTGTCTGTTAATAAGTGTTGGCATTCCTTCTAGGCTCCGCCCCACAGTTACCTGGCAACAACCAGGTAGGCCTGGCTTACTATAAAAGGGGCTGTTTGTCCCCTCCTCGCTCTCTTATTCTCTCTGACTCTCTTCTCTCCCTGACCCCTTTCTCTCTCTCTGCATAGCCCACCCTCCTCTACATGTGTTCCTGGCCGACCTCTCCTCTCCTCTCCTCTCCTCTCCTCTCCTCTCCTCTCCTCTCCTCTCTTTTCCTCTCCCCCTCCCCTTCCTCCCTCCCTCCCTTTTCTCCCTTCCTCCTCCCTCTTTCTCTGTCTCTACTTCCTTTTCAACTCCCATTCCCATGCCCTAAATAAATTCTATTCTATGCTATACCGTTGTATGGCTGATACCTTAGGGGGAAGGGATACCTTAGCATGGCCAACTGAGGCACCCCTCCCACCTCACCATACCGTGATCTACAAACACATTCTTTGCTCATGTTTAATAAAACACAGTAAGAAGCTAATTGTTACAGTTGTGAGGGCCTGAGTCTTCTCCCCCTCCTGTATTGGCCTGCCCTTTTTTCCTTCCCACCTTCCCTTCCCTCCTTCCTTTCCTTCCCTCCTTCCCTCCTTTCTTTTCTTCCTCCTCTCCCTCCCTCCCTCTCTCACTCCCTTGTTCCTTCCCTCTCTCCTCTCTTCTCCTCTCCCCTCCCCTACTTTCTCCTCCCCTTTCCTCTCCTCTCCTGTTTCCTTTTGTCTTTCTTTGACAGGGCCTCATGTAGCCCCTACTGCTGTTGGATATTATGCAGTGCAGGATGGTTTTAAACTCCTGATCCTTCTGCCCCCATTTCCCAAGTGTAGATTGAAGGGGTGTACCACCATGCCTGGCTTTTCAGTCTTTACCCCTCAGCAGGTCCATGTAGTCCTGTGTCGCTAAACCCCAGTGGGAAATAGAGCCCACAAATTTATCCACTTAACTGATCTCCAGGCTTCTGGCCTCTCAAGGGATATTGACTGTGGCATTTTCTCTCCAGACTGGCTACAGATGCTGGGCTACAGAGACCCCATGAAGATGGCTGTGTACCTCCATTAGTGGGTCTGGAGTACTTTCACTTTACTCAATAAATAAAACAAGCCCTGGCATCACAGAGGCCTTGCAATTGAGATAGATCAAGGATGTATGATCCTGGAGATCAGAATGAAATCAGAGTGTGTGTGCACTCTGGCCAGGGCAAGTGTGGGTGTGTCAGGTCTTGGGCTACCCATCTCAGAAGGGCTGGTCTGGTTCTGAAAGCTCATGCCCCCATTCGCCTTCCTGTGGGCTGGGCCCTTGCTCTCTACCTCCCTTGTCTTGTGCAGCCGTGGCGGGTGTGGTAAGGCATGGTCACTACAACTTGTAGAGGAGTCACTGGGAGGTTCTGGAGCTGGGTGGTAGCTTTGGCATGGGCATATTGTCCCAGGGATCCCTGAGCCTTAATCTGAGCCTCGCCTCGGGAGACCCAGAGTCCCTTGGAGGGGCATTAGAGCTGTCTGTTGTCTCGGTACTCTGGGTGCAGGTCTTAGGGCACTGGCATGAGCAGGTGACAGGATGCACACTACTGCTTGTTGGGAGACTGGGCCAGAAAGGCAGGATGTGGCTGCCCTGTCCAGCTATCAGCCCCAACAACTCCTGTACCCCCACCCTCCCAAGCATCATCTCAGGTTGCCAGAGCCGTGCAGACAGTGGACCCTAGGTTCAAATTCTGTCTCTTCCAGACCTACTCCGTTACTCTAGCTCCCTTTTCTGAGAGGCTGATGTTGGGAGAGGAGTAGGCAGCCAGTGCTGGCCCTGTGGTGTTCTTCATCTGGCGTCAGGCCCAGCACAGTCCCTGCTGTAGTCAGGACTGTACTTGGTTCAAGGTGTTTTTGTGAAGGCCGACTTTGAGGCCTGTGATGTGGGTACACTGCTCAGAGGTGAATGTGAGATCTGAGGCCACAGAGGAAGGAGTCTTGGCAGGAACCTTGAGGACGATGCAGCTCACTCCAAGTCTGGGCTCCTTGTGAGTGGGACTTCCCCGTGGACGGGAGGGTGGCTGAAGGCTGAAGTCAGGCTGGGAGCTGTGGAGCAGGCGGGGCCCTTGAGGCTTGCTGGTATGGCTGGGAAGCCTAAGGAAGGCGGGAGTCCTGGTGAGCCCCAGTCCCTGCATGCACTCCTGTTTTCCCTTGTAGCTTGGGTGGAAGTCCTTGGGTAATCAGGAAGCCCACAAGGGGCAGCATTCTGTGATTGTCCTGCTGGCTCAGCAGCCCTGCCTTGCCATCAGACTGGACCTTTTTTTGTGCTGCCATTTGACTCACAGTTAAACTGGTGGCTATATTGCTAATTACTAATTGGTTTTAGAACTTTCTCTGGGCCCCATTCTGTGCCTAAGACCCAGAAGGAAATTTACGTTGCCCCCCCTTCCCGCCCCCCCAGTTAGGATCCCCCAGGATGGAACACACACAGGACCTGGCATACTCTAAACAAACACTCTACCTCTGGGCCCACACTCCAAGCCCTTGGAGATATTTTATTATTCTTGTTTTGTTTTCAGAAGCAGGGTCTCACTTTAGCCTGTACTGCCCTTGAACTCAAAGTAATCCTCCTGCATTACTTAGCCTCTGGAATACTGTGATTACAAGTGTGTACCCCCATGCTTGGATTGGATTTTTTTTTTCGAGACAGGGTTTCTCTGTGTAGTCCTGGCTGTCCTGGAACTTACTCTGTAGACCAGGCTGGCCTCAAACTCAGAAATCTGCCTGCCTCTGCCTCCCAAGTGCTGGGATTAAAGGCGTGTGCCGCCACTGCCCTGCCTGGATTGGATATTTTTATAAAATTTAACTTTTATGTGTCAAAATTTTATGCTCATGGGGGCCAGAATGGGGCATCCAATTCCCTGGGAATGGAGTTGCAGATGGTTGCGAGCTGTCTTGTGGCTGCTGGAAATTGAACCTGGGTTGTCTGGAAGAGCAGCCAGTGCTCCTCACTGCTCAGTCATCTCTCTGGACCCGGGAGATGGCATTCTCCTTCTGCCTCCCACCCCCATCTCCTTCATAGTCTGCTCACCTGCTGCGTGCCCCATCCACCAGTCCTCCTCTCTGAGGTCTGCTGAAGACCTGCCCATCCCCCCACTGAGTTCACACCTCTCTCCCCAGTGGCCTGGCCAGAGTCCTGACTAGCAGGGATAGGACAGCAAGAGCTGTGGCTGGAGATTCAGGTGACCAAGTGTAGTTCTGGAGACCAGATGCTTCCAGTCTTGGGATTTGTCAGGGCCTGTAATGTCCTCCTCTGTGTGGCTGTCGCCCATCATTTGTTGGTAATGAGCTTTTTTACACTGTAATTTGTGTCTCCTAATTACCGAATAAGTGCCTAATGGTTCTGATTAAAATCAGAGGGATTCCTTATTTGGGAGCAGGATGTGGATTCTGAGGTTGCTTACTGCCTGCCCAAGTGACCAGGCACAGGTAGAAGTTTCCAGAATAGTACCCTAGAGTGAGCACTTTGGTTTTCTCTTATTGCTTGGTAAGGGGTCCCTACCACCTGTTCCCAATGTCCTGTCTATAGAACAAGGGCAGGGGTGCTTTGTCCCCTTCAGAGCCTTGCCTGTTTTTCTGAACTCATCCACTGGCTTGGCACTGCTGGAAGGCTCTGTCTGGGCTGCCTGCTGGTGTAGCAGAGCCTCTTTCTGTGTACCCACCTCCTGTTCCCACTTGCCATGGCTGGCTCCTGGCTGGCTTCTAGCTGCTGTGAATGCAGGGCAGGTGTTTAGGCAGAGGCCTCATCTGAATCTGTGGCAGCCTCCCTCCTTACAAACGTTCCTCCGAAGCCCCCTCTCAGAGGAGTCATCCCGGCTCCATCCCATGCTTTACACTCTGTCATATGCATGGCCCTGTCTTTGTCCAGTAGAGGACTAAAGGGTATGCAGAGCTGGGGCTTCCTTCTTACTCTCTCAGGCCGGCTTAGGGGCAAGTCTAGAGCTGTAGGCTCAGCTTGCAGGGCGGTGAGGAGGTGAACACTTTGTCCTTCACTGTTTTCACTGCAGGATGGGAACCTTGCTGGGGCCACTGTGACCCTAGAAATGGGTATGAACTGAGTAATGGTCCTAGGCCAGTGGGTGGCAGGAAAGGTCAGTCACTCTCTGTTCCCTCCCAGCTTGGTGGGCCACAGGGCTGCCTGGGGCTTCTGAGGTATACTCCCTACTGAAGGAGCGACCCACCCTTTGACTCCCCTGTGTGGAAGAGGTGTCCATTTAGGTAATCATCTCTCACCTCTGCATGGTTCTTCTCTGAGTATCAGTCCTCCTTGGCATCATAGGACCCTGAGCTCCTCCTGTGGGCCAGTTAGTGCCTGGGGTGCCTATCCAGTACTGTCCTTCAGTGGATCTCCCACTGGTGTTTATGGTGTAAGTCTGGGATCATGGTCGCGGTAAGAATGACCATCACCCTCATCTCTGTGCTGTGCTAGGGACCGAGTGCAGATTTTGCTGTGACTGGTCCAATTTCAGCAGCTGCCCACCCCCCTTCCCACCCCCCGCCTGCCTTTGCCCTAAGCATCCAGGGATAGCATCTTCAGGTAGCACTGAGCAGGAGACCCCTTGTACAACCCTGAGGCTTGGAGCCCTGAAGACCACTTAGGTTGGTGAATGCCCTATGGGCCTACTCATGAAAAACCTGGGGCTCCTACTCTTATTTTTAGGGTTTTTAGATCCTTAACTATGACTATCAAACTGGCAAAGGGAAAAAGAAAGAAAAGGAGCCTGTTGAAGGCACGGAGGCTAGGAGTGCGCCTTGCACATCCATGTGGGGTTTTCTGTTCTGTCTGTTTTTCTAGATTTTTCTATAGTGGTAGTGATGCTGATCTTTCTTGTACGAATCTAAGGCAATTAAGGTAGCTCACTGTTCACCCAAGTAGTCCAAGGCCACAGTGTTTTGACTCTAAATATGGGTTATACAGAAAAAGACCAACAACATGGCTGGTGTATGCTGGTGAATGGTAGAAGCATGTACAGTAGGCTTTGTGGAGAGTAGATGCTGGCACCTTAAGGGAGCTCTGTTGCTAGATGGGCCAGGTAACCCTAGGAGACTCCAGGCAGGGCCTGGCTAGTGTCTTTGGTGAGGTAATGTCAGTAGCCCCTTATTGGCTGATCACCTTACTGCATGTAAGAGCAATTCCTTGATGCTCGCTCGGCATTGCTGCCTTTGCAGCTACAGAAACCAAGGCCTAGACTGGCCAGGCTGAGGGCCCCCTGGGGATCTGCTTCAGCTGCCTGGCCCGATTTCCTGCAGATTCTCTGGATCCCTTCCTGTTGGAAGTTTGGAACAGATCTAGCCCGCTCACTCACACCTAGGGGCAGTGTCACTGTACAATAACAGTTATAGGTTGAAACAAACAACATAGGCCCCCAGTCTTGGTGGTGGAGGCGAAGGGAGAGTCCTGCTGGCCAGGCTGGGGCTGGCCTCTATCCTGGTGTGGCCTTGGTTTAGTGATCACTGTACAGGAAGAGGATTCCACATGAGGATACTGCAGGTGGAGATGGTTACTATACACTGTCCAAGGTAGCCTGGTGAAGAGGAAGCAGGCCCACAGGAGAAGGCTGAAGTTTGAAAGCAAGAGGCCAGGCAGCCCACTGGGTGTTCTCTTAGGGGTCAGGGGTCAGAGAGCATGACCCTCCATGCTTGTCTTTCAGAACTGTGCAAGGAGGGTAGGTGTTAATCTGCCAACCACTCCCATCCCTCTTTTCTTGGGGGTCAGGGTCAGCATTTGATTAGCATCTCTTAGGTCAGCCCAGTGCTTCAGCATGGACCTAGGGAGTCACAGATCCTGGAGACAGGCTTCAGGGCCCCTCCAGGCTTGTTTGCTGTGGGCCCAAAGGTAGTTTCTGGACAAAGTATGGATGAGGAGAAGATGGGGAGGGCTACTTTTTCCGCTGCCCCACCCCACCCCCAGGTCTGTCAGGCTTTGGCATGGGTTCAGGAATGGCATGTGATGGGCTCTTCCTAACTTCCTCAGAAGGGTGCTTGTTGCTTCTGCCCAGCCCATCTGGAATGAGTTACATAGGGTGTTAGCTGCAGAATGGACCTGTCATGGCGTGAGCAGGCTCCCCCAAGCCCCCTCCCCCATCTTTGCTTAGCACCACTGGAAGCCACCCCTTGGGCTGTGCCCCATGTTAGCAGCTAGCAGGGTACAGAGGGGTGGGGTAGAGCAAGTTCTGAGGCTCCTCTGGATGGTTCCAGAACTAAGCCTGTAAAGGCAGTGTGGGGTAGGAAGGGGCTTACAGGCTGCCCACAGAATCCTCTCCTTTCCCGTCTGCTGAGGTGGTTGAAAGGAAGGCCCAGAGTTCCTCATGGTGGACACTGGGAGATAGGAGGCTGTGGGAATAGTAATTCAGAGGCCACCAGCCAAGCAAGAGGAGCCCAAAGACCTTTAGGTTTTTCTTTCCCTTGGAGGGAGGAGCTGTTGGCAGTCCTTCGGGGGTCCTCTGGTAGTCAAACCTGGCTTGACTAACTGTTTGCTGACCCTGTAGATCCTTCTCACCAGCTCCCAAAGTTCTAGAGGTGTGCCTGTGGTAACTGCCTTGCTGGAGATGGAGCTGAGAAGCACAGGCTCCTGTCTGGAGGAATCTGCCTGCACAGCCAAGCCTGCTGGCTTGGACTGCCTACGAAGGGGCCCTGGGCTCTCCTTAGCTACTCTCAGGGTGAATTCTGATGGGATAAGGTTTCCCCAGTAGGTGATGAGGGGACCCATTAGCCATACATTCTCCATTGTGTCCCCCTCCTGCTCCCTGTGAAGTGGTCTTGAAGTCAGGAAAGTTAGTCTGCCTGTTCTCCTATGAATGGTTCCTTGGTGGCTCCCACCAGGTCCCCTTGAAGAGTGCTAGCTATCTGGACCTGCAGTCACCTTCCAGGACCATGGTGAAGGTGATGAACCTGGAGAGCGTACTGTCCTGCTCTTTGTGAAAAACCAGGCATGTGGTTTTATGTGTGCGTGTGTATACAAGATTATATGTGTGCTTGTGTATGAGCATGTGAGAGTGGGTATATATATATATACACGTGTGTGTGTGTGTGTGTGTGTGTGTGTGTATACATGCAATGTGCAAATGTTGAAAGTGACCATGTAACTATATGTGCAAGCAGGTCCCTCTGCTTGTGAGAACCTCTTGTGCCAAGCATCCTGTTCAGTTCCCCAGGACCTTGAACCTTCGGTTTCCTCTGTCATCAAGGACCTGGATTCTATGGTTTCCCTGGGTTCTAGGCTGGTGCTGTGCCAGCTGGTTCTTCTCTAGCCAAGTGACCAGGAGACATAGTCCCTATCTTCCTCAGGACATCCATCCCAAAGCTTTCTGGTTCCCCTACTTTCTGTGCCATGTTTTGGAGGTGTCAGAGGAACAGCTGTGTGGGGATATGACACTGCTGGTTCAAGGCCTGATTTAGCCTAAAGCTTTTGGGATGGTTACCCGTCATGATGCAGGAATGTGTATTCATCTGTGTGAACTTGACCAGATCCCAGCACTGAGAAGTGAGCTCTCAGGACTCGGTACCAGGCAAACACGAGGCTGTATTTTTCCCCACTGTGAGGATCACTAGGGTGTCTGAGCAAGGCCCAGGGCACGGAAAGAACACCTGACTGTATGATTTCCTGGGACACAGCAGGATGTAGTGTCCATGGAAAGAGGTTCTGAAGGAATCCAGAAGGGTATGTAGTGTGACATCCACAATCAGAGGGGTATGTAGGGTGGCAGCCACAGTCTTCTGGGATAGCTTATTCTTTGATGTTTTCCTGAGATGAGTCGTACTCCACTTCCAACTGGCTGTGTGACCTGGGGCCATGTCGGGTGAGGGGAGAATCATGAGGTTGGGACAGACTCTGTACCTACAGAGAACTTCATGCAGCTAGGAGAGAATTGGCAGTTCTTTACTCTCTCGATCCCAGCCAGGTCTATTCTGGCCTCAGGGTCCAGGTGGAACCTCCTTTTCTGATCCTCATGTCCCTGGCTCTCTTCTTACATGCTGGTCCCTCACTCTCTCTTTCTCTCCTGGTGGCACTTCACTTCCATAGGGCAAGAGATGAGGCTTCCTAGATCTCTGCTATGCCTCCAGATCCACATGTGATGGGGGGCTGGGCATGTCTTTGTGTGAGATTCTGTATCTCTTGGTATTTATAACCTGGCTGTGCAGAGGCCCTCAGGGGGCTGATAGGAGTTGAATACCTCATTACCTCCCAAGAATTGTCCTTGTGTTTGTTGGGTGCTGAAATGGGGGACACCTGGACAAAAATGCTTGCATGTAGAACCTATTGTGGTGCAGAGCCTGGGCCAAGCAGAGACTGTAGCATGCTGTCACTGGGCCATAGACATAGCTACATTTGGGCCCCAGAGATTGGGTGGATGGCAATGTGGACATGGTGGCTCTGGGTGCCCCATTACAGGGTGCTGTTATCATCTGGGTTGGGGGTTTGGCAGTAGGAGAGACATCACCTCTAACTCAGGCTATCGGAACATGGCTAGGCTGGAAACCTGTCAGATTTTCAGGCTGGGATGTCCGTTCTGGAGTTGAAAATGAAGCATGGTGAGGTTGGCTACCACAGGGTGTCAGTTGTTGGCGGGCCCTGCCCCTATTCTTAGGGCCTCAAGACTGTATAATTCTCTAGCAAGAGACTTGGGTCCAATGCCAGTCATCTAACTCCCACCCCATTGAAAATCTTACCTCTCTCTGGGTGTCAGTCTCAGCTCCTCTCAGGTTTGAGTCCTGGGAAGAGTTCGTCCAACTCACTGAGCCTCAGTTTCCCTTGTTGTCTGATGGGGTAGTAATGTGGACTCAAGTGGTGACCTTGAGTAGCTCCTGCTCTCTTCAGGGTTCTGTGACTATGTTTAAGATTCAGCTAAGGCCCCCAGGCTGCCTAGAGTCACTGCTTGTATAGGGAAAGACCTCTCTGGCTTTGGCACTAGGTGCTCGAGCTGGAGGCTACAAGGGGTTGTTCTTTCTAGATTGTGATCTTCTGAAGCCTCACGCTTGGCAGATTGCAGGATCTCGCTCCCATTTCTGGACAGAGCATGTAAGGCGTAGGGTAGGACAGAGAGCCTGGGACCTGGAGCTGAGTGCTCCTAGGGGATGGCCCTCTCATGTCTTCCTGTCCTTCTGTTGGGCAGTTGTGGGGGGCACAGTCTTCCCTGTGTGTTGAGCAGGCAAACAGGCTGAGATGGCTACCGTCCTTCCTGGGCGCTGTGCATGTTGAAACCCGTCTCTGACGTGGCCAAGATGTTGAAATAAGTTCTTGTGAGTTTCCCAATATCCTGCCAGCCCGTCACAGGACTGGTTGTCAGGTGCCTGGTGCCAGGCCTGGCCTGTGTCTTCCCCATGGGGTGCCCAGGCCTCATTTTCCTCCTGAGAAGAGAGGCCACACTCCCCCCATTGCTGCTGAGGACACCAGTTGAGGTTGTGATATCAGGGGAGGGCGACAATACTCCAGACTCAAGAAATCCTAATAACAGTTTTATGGAGGGGGGAAACTGAGGAGAAGCAGAGCGTGGTGGGGTTTGATGTCAGGTCTTTGAGCCTGTGCCCTAACAGAGCCTGTGTGAGTGGATGGCAGGCGAGGCGGGGCGCCTTATTAGCATGATCTTCATGCGTGCTGGCTGGAGAGGTGAGGGCAAAGGGAGAAGAGACTCAGCCCAGTGTGT
This sequence comes from Mastomys coucha, assembly GCF_008632895.1. NCBI lineage: Eukaryota > Metazoa > Chordata > Mammalia > Rodentia > Muridae > Mastomys > Mastomys coucha. The sequence continues at coordinate 15,551,076 of NW_022196897.1, forward strand.
GTGTGCCCTACTGAGGGAAGCCTGGACTGGTCATGTGGACCCCTTCTGTGTTAGTGGATGCTAGAGGTTGTGGGATGTAGGAACCTATGGCAGTGTTGTCTCTCTGTCCCTGTGGCCAGGGCCAGGCAGGCTGAAAAACTCATTGATCACCACTGTGTTGCAGGCCCTTGACCTGGAAAGTCTTCCCACCTCACAGGAGGTTCCTGTGCTATGTTTAGAGAAAAAATAGCTCAGGGAGGCCCTATGGCCATCCTGGTGTACACATAGCCCTGTGACCAGATGACTAGATGACCAGATGTCCAGGGGCTGGGGCATGAAGATCTAGTCATTAATTTGGGGATGGTTTACCCACCCTTGGGGCAGATACTGGCTCTGCCCTGGTGGTCTCAATGGCCCCAGGCCTATGGCTTTTATTTGATCTGGCCAGGATTGAGGACTGACTGTACTCTGGCTCTGTGAGCTAAGGGGTGGGGTACAGGAAGGTTTGAGACTATCCTCCCAGCTGGCACAGTGTGACCCAGTGACGCCATCAGGTGTGTGTATGTGTGTAACCTTGGTTCTAGGAATCTCATGGTTAAATCTTCCCAAGCTGTGGTGCCTGCCCTGTGCTCATCAGTAGGAAGGGGCCCTGCAGATGAGGAAGCAGTCGCTCTGAGAAAGCAAGGGGCCTGGGCATGGCAGCTGTTATCACTAGGGCTGCACAGTAGAGGGAAGTCTGAAGCTTGCTTTCTGGAAAGTGGAATTTTTGATGCCCAAGATTGGGAAGGAGGATACGTGGTTCAATTGGCAGAAGTGACAGGGCAGAGCAGTGACCACAGAGGTCTCCTCAGTTACAGGGTTACAATCTATTATATGTATTACATAGTTATTGGGATCTGAGCCTTGTGCTATGGTATGTCAGCTCTGCACACCTCCTCATGTCATGTAGCCCTGAGTACCAGGCTTTTCTGGCCACCCTTCCAGTGAGAATATGACAGTCCAGAGAGGTGACATCACTTTCTGGCCTTGGACTGAGGCTTTCTGTGTCCTGTTGCTGGGACCCCTAACATCTGTCTTCTGGCCCTAGCACTGTGCTGGGTGGCTTTTCACAGTGACATGCGTGCAGGTTTGTCCTGCCCACCCTGCCAGCTGTGTTTGGGAATGTGGGAGCCTGTTGTACTGTAGCTGGAGGGACATGAGCCATGCTTCTGTCAGGAAGCCCTCTCTGATGTCTGCTTCCAGCGGCCACCCTGCTAGATCAGTTGGGGCTCTAGACAAGGTTGTCTAACTGGATGGGAGTCACTGACAGGGCCAGTCTTGCCATTCTGTTCTTCCTGGCATGAGCAGTTGGGGATGAAGATGTCCTATTACCAAGTCCTCTCTGGTGTCCATCTGTGTATGGGGCACACATTCCTGGTGGTACTGTTCCTGAGGATCAGAGAGTTGAGTCAGATGCACACAGCTCTAGTTAGCTGTGTGTGTCCCAGTCAGAACTTAAGCTGAGACTTGCTGATGGTAGGTGCCTTGATAGAAGTGGACTACCAGTTGGTTCTCAGCACTTGTGTGATAGATTCAGCAAAGCCAGCTTTGCAGTGGCCACAAGTCCACTTCCCCTGTGTGGCTCCAGGCTGTCTGCAAGAGAGTGACTCTGGCCCCCAACTGGCCAGAGAACAAGTGACTGGCAGGCTACCCTCCTGTGGATGGGCAGGCCCTAGGGGTTCTGTCCTCCTAAGCATGAGCCTGAGGAAAGTCTTGTGGTCCGGTGATGGAGTGTGCCTCGCTTCCTTTGGCCTCACACATTTAGCCTTAGGAGCAGCTCCAGAGGGGATGGCGCCAGAGGAGCAGCTGCCTCTGAAGCTCAGCAAATGGGGGCATAGGAGAGAGACATTACAGTCAGGCCACTTCCTTAGCCTGCAGCTCTTTGCAGAAGAGGAAATAAGTCCCAGAGGGTTTGTTTGGTCAGCGTGTGTCAGGTCTCACAGCCTTAGTGGGAGTTTTAGAGTATGCTTGCCTGGTTCCTAAGCTTCTGATAGACTGGGTCTGCTGCTGCACTGACCGATGTGCCCGGCTCTGTTATCCTACTCTTCAGCAAACGTCTATTTGGCAGCTTCTCTGGGCCAGGCCTGATGACCTGACCAGAGCTCTGTCTGTGTGTGTGTGTGTGTGTGTGTGTGTGTGTGTGTGTGTGTGTCTGTGGTGTGTGTGTACAGAGGTGGCTTTGTCCTTCTGTGTGGTGGTCACTGTCGATTGGCTCCTGAGGAAACCTTGTTCCAGACCCACAGTGGGAGATCATGAACCTTGGAGAGGGCACTATGTGCTGAGCTCTTTCTTGGAGCTTGGTTGGCACCCCCCAACACACACACGCACACACACATACATGGTGGACCAAGAAGGCTGGCTCTGGGCAGAGGGCCCAGAGGACTGTTAGTACATCCCAGGGTCATCTCAGTGATGGGCCCAGCTTAGAGCTAGGGTTGAACCAGACTGGAGGCAGGTAGGCCCTGGGAGTGCGACACCATCCTGGGTCTGTGGGGCCAGGGAACTTCAGAGTGGTTAAGGACAGCCAGGGTTCCTGTGGTATAAGAGCATGTGTCAGATATCTGTGTTCAGCAAAATAAAACGAGCTCAAGCCACCCTGAGACTGTCCCAGAAGCCAGAGACCCACCATGTGGCCTCTTCCCCCAGCCCCAGGGCTCTGCCTGTGGACAGTGGCTTGCCTGCCATATTCAGGGCTAGAACACTAGAGGAACTCAGTGTGGCTTCTATCGGTGGGAGCTTCAGCGGGAGGCAGCCCCTACCAGTATTGGGTGCAGAGTAAGAAGGGGGTCCCAGGCTCCAAATGGGTGGCCTCTGATTTGGAGAGTTCTGTACCTGCATAGCTACCCACCCAATGACCCTGCCTTGTGTGGGCTTCTAGAAGCTCTGGATCCCTAGGAGGCCAGTGCGTTTTGTATCCCCTTCATTCATCCCCCTGGGGCAGGGCCTACCAGTGCCCCTGGCTTAGCTCTGCTGTGTCCCTGCTATCCAGAGGTTGTTACGCTTCCTCTGCCTGGGCCCCTTCCACAGCTGCCTGTCCCTCCCTTTGTCCCCTTTTCACCCCCAATAGTACCTCTCCCTTTTCCTGTATACCTCTAACTCCTCTCCCCCTCCTTCCTACAACTCTGTCCCCCGCCCCTCCTTGCCTCCCTCCTTCTCACCCGCTCTGATGACCTTGCCTTCTGTGCTCAGATGGCCTTGGGACCCTGATCAGCTAGCCTCTGGCCAGCAGGATGGCCTTGGGCAGGTTGCACTTTACTTTTGAGTCTCTTCATCCTTTCTGCAAAAAAAGAAGTCAGGCTCACTGGAGGTTTGAGAGAGCCGTTCCTGTTGTCAGCTGCTGTGTGTGGAGCATACTGGATAATCAGGGGGGTGTGGGCAACAGCCTTTTCTGGTTACTATCTACAGGGAGAAGGTGGGGGTTGAGCATGTCCAACTGTGGATACCAGGAGTTGGGGTTCTTCCTGGCTCCTTGAAGCTGAGTCTAGTGAGGAGTCTAGGCTCTGAAAAAACTAGTCTGGTGTGGCCCAGGTGAACAGAGTCTGGGGAAGGAAGCATCCTTTACTTCGCTGGGCAGCTGGCCAAGTGGGCAGGCCAGGAGGAGGACTGGGCAGTGTGTCATACAGCTCTCCTCTGTCCTGGCCCCGCGCCCTCAGTGCAGGCATGATCCCTGCTGCTAAGACTCCTACCTAGGCTGGCCTCAAGGCTGCCACGGGGTGCAGGGATTCCAGATGCTTGCTCAGCCTCTGGAGGAGGCTCAGACGTTGGGACCTTCAGGGGGGCAGAGCTCCAGCTTCCTTGCTTCAGAGATAGGTAACCAGGGTGAGCCTTGACTTCATTAGTCCTTACCTTCTGCTTCAGGGGACTCTGAGCAGTACTGAGGGCGACTGTGTTGAACCGGCCTTCCCCGTATCTCACCACACTATCCCGCAGGATGATAGTTCTGTCATCTCTTCTGATAAGTGGTACTTATCAGAGTGGGTGGCACTAGGGCAGCACATGTCTGATGCACGGTAGTAGCAAGAAGTGGAACCTGAGGGGGTGTCCTGGGATGGGCTGTGAAGTATTGAGCAAGCCTGGGGCTGATTGTGCTCAGAAGGAGCCTGATGGGAGGAGCCACCTGGTTCCTGTGAGATAAACACACCTCTTACCAGTGACGCTGCTAGAGGCTCCTCTAAGTCCTCCATCACCCCCCACAGCAGCCCCTTCCCCACACTGGAGTTAGGATCCTTCCTTGCAGTGGGTTTTTAGTCCTGTTGTGACTGGGAGGGAAGCTGCTGAAGTTCAAGATGTAACTTCATTCTTCTTTTGTTTCTTGTGTGAGTGGGCCCAGTTACTGGTCCTTGCAGCTGCGCACGGTTGGCAGTGGGCTGTCAGGACCAATGCCATGATGAATGCTGTCTGAATACATGATTCTGGGTTATGGCTGCTGCAATGTGTTTGCTGCTACGTGTTCCCTGAAGATGACAGGCCACACCCTTGGGCAGGAGGTTCCTGTGGCCTCTGATGAAGTCCTATACAGTGGGTGCCACCAGTTCTAGAACTAGGACCAGGATCTTAGCTGCTGAAACTGAACAGCAAGTCTTTGTGACCTGGGCAACACACTGTTGGATTTTAGAGAGTGAGGGGGGAATCCAGAAACTCTATCTATGTCTGACTCTCCTCCTTTGTCCTCTGTGTTGCCATTGGTTGGACTGTCCTTCCACCCAGGAGCCCGTCCTGCCCTCCCAGACGGGGCAAGGCTATCCGTGAAATGTCAGGGTGTTTCACAGATGTGCTGAACCTTGTCAGATTCTCCAGTGAAGAGCCTTCCTGTGCGGGAGAAAGGTCTACTGCTAGTTTGAGTTGAGCTGGAGGCGGCACTGGCCACCCAGGTTGGCTGAAGCCCTGCTGTGCAGCTTGGCATTGGTGCAGGCTAGGCCCTATGTAAGCTGCTACCCCTAGGAGAGGTGGCTGCACGGGCCAGGGCGGGGCTGAGGGCGGGGAGCAGGCTTTCAAGGACTTTGATGGGATTAGAAGTGAGCCCAGCAGGAAGCCTGGTTCCGGGCCAGGACAGGGAGGAGAGCTAGTGAGGCTCTGAGCTCCTGGGGTGTCTGGCTATCCCAGAGAGCACAGAGGACTTGTCATCTCAGGGAGAGTGGCACATCCTTTCCCATGAGGCCAGCATCTGGAAGCTAGCACAGCTGTGGTGTGATAAGTGCAGGGCCCTACTCCTGGATTCTCCACCTACACTTCCTGTGTTCAGAAGTGGAACAGGGAGAAGTAGGCTGGGCCTGTGGCCCCGTGGGTTTTAGGGACATGAATGCTTGCAAGCTTATTAAGAGCTAAACTCCAATGTGTCCAGAGCATAGGCCTTGGCCCCCATTTCCAAGGAGCGGGTTCACTGTTCCTGTGGATTAGTTCTTGTAACTAGAACCACAGGAACAGCCCTTAACATTAAGTTGGTCTTCAGATGATAGGCCACCAAGTCCAGTAGATGGCTGGGCACAGAGAGGGGGCGTTGATTCTATGCAACATTTGATAAGTAGGGGTCCACAAGCCACAGGCTCCAAGATGCCATCTTATACCCTGCCTCCAGAGTCCTCCCAGCCTGGCTGTGGCCTTCTGCCTGGAGGGATCCTGGCTGTGACTTTGTTTTGTTTCCTCAAGTCAGAGTGTCCTGCTCTGCCTACATCCTGGCCAGAGAGAGGCCCTGCTTTGAGTCCAGGTGAGGACAGAGTCTCTCATTTGTCCTCATTTGTCTTTTCTGCATCTGTCCACTGGTTAGCAGATGCAATTCAGCCAGGTCACCTGCCTGCTGGCTTAATTCTGTGGCTTCCATCCAGATTCCTCAGCCCAGCCCGAGGGCCCTTCCACCTTGGCCACACCTCTGCACAGCAGGACTGATGTCATGTTGTCCCCTGTTGGGTCTGCTTGTCATTGCTTGGTTGTGTCCCATCTGACTCCTAACTTGGATTTCTCCTTCAGATCCCACCTTATGCTCCTTCATAGGCATTGGATGAGAGTAGCTCCCATACCTCAGGCGTCTGTCCCACGGCCTGGAGATTCCCAGAGTTGCAGAAACCTGAGCTGACCTTAATTGTACCATGGCTGTGGGCAAAAGCATAGTCGCCTTAGCATGGTATTGGAGGATAAATGGGACTGTGAGCAGTGACCAGTGTGAGAGCAAGCAGGCTGCTCAGTGGGTACTCAGGCCAGGGATGAGGTACTTTGGGGTACTGTGAGAGGGTGTGTTTCACTCTGCCATCTATGGGGTCTTTGGGCCCTGGGTTGGGAGCAGCCGCCATAGGATAGTGAGTTGGTCTGAGCTAGTTTCTGGTTCTGGGTTATAGATGCTACTTGTACAGATCCTGGCACTTCCGGGGCTCACTGTGTCCCTAGCCTCCCATATTCCTGGGAGACATACAGGACATCTTGGATTCTCAGTGGAAGGACACCAGACCCTGGCTGGTCAAAAGTGGAACTCTTACTGGGGCCCTCCCTCCCTGCTAGACTGCAGACCAGCCTTGCCCTAGTGTGGGAATCAATATGAGCTTCCTCGGGCTCAAAACTTGCAGGACTCTCAAAGGTGGAGGGCCGGCATCCCTCTTGATCTAGGTTGGAGGTTTTCCTAGGCTGACAGGCATGCAGAGCAGACTCCATCTGACCTCAGGGCCATGTCCTCTGGGGACTGGAAAGTCTATGCTTCTCATAGGCTGTTCAGCTTCAGAGTCAGAACTATAGCTCTGTTGGTCTGTCCATAGGTGTGTAGTGTCCTGTTGTGTGTAGTTGCCTGTTGCGTTGTCCCCCTCACCTCCAGCCTACCTGAGTATGACATTCAGGAATCCTTTTCTGAAACCCCTCTCTGTCTGTGTGACTGGATGGCCCGGTGGAGTTCAGGACACCCTGGTTCCCATCTCCTATCTTGCCTCTCAGTGGACCAAGCTTGGCTTTGGCACGGCTGCTTCTTACCGGCAGCAAGCCTGGGCAGGTGAGTGCTCCATGGATACCTGCGGTGTGGGCTGGAGGTGGTGTGCTGGCCCTGTGAGTCACTTGGATCCCGGAGTGGGGGTGGCAGGGTTGGCTGCAGCTGAGAGGCTCCGGCTGACAGGCCAAGGCTTGCCTGTAGCTACTTGATGGAGCCAGGTAGGAGCCTGCTTGAGATGTGTTTGGACAGGGCTGCGTGGTCACAGGAAGTAAGGAGCCTCTTTTGGGGCAGTGTTCATGAGGCCTTAGTGGCCACTGATGACTGGGCCCAGTTTGCCAAATGATCTTCCATCTCAAGGCTAGCTGGGTCTTCCAAGAGGAGCAGGGAGGACCTCTTGGAGGAGGTGCCCTTGGTGGGAAAACTCAGAGAGAATGACCATGCGGGATCAACCAGGCAGGACCAGAGAGGCCCTGATGGCTGACGGTCATGTGGCCTTCTGTATGTGGGGCCCACAGGGACATTGACTCTACCCCTCCCTTAGGTGCTGTCCAGGGAGAGATAAGTCTACCGGGGAGCCAGGGAACGTGTCTGATGTCAGATGTGGTACTTAGTGGGTGCTCTCAGGGTCCTCCGCTCTCCTTTCTGCCCTGAGGCCCAGACTGGTTGATTGACTAGGTCTTATGATAGCCTTTGGTCTCTGTGCTGAGGATCCGTCAGTATGTCAGATGGAGGAAGAGGGACAGTGACCACATCATCATGGCTAAATTTAGTCTACAGGAGTTAGGTCTGTCTCCTATCCCTCCTACCGCTCTGCCCACTGTGCTCAGCCTGGCTGCCTGTGGTAGGACGGAAGTTGAGGTCTGGGTGGGGATGTGTGCCCTGACTGGGCACAGAGGAGTGAAGCCTGGGGAGGGTTGGATTCGTTGGACTGAAAGGAGGAGGAGGATGAGAGGCAAGGGTGAGATCAAGTCGGCCCCCATGCTTCCCTGGAACAGTGGGTCTGCTTGTGGGGTAAGAGGTGGGATCTTTAGGTCATACGTTTACCCCTCTTGAGGATGTGTTATGCTAGTCAGTGTGTAGTGGCCCTCCTGGGTGACACTTCAGCCTTTTTAGTTCTCTTGGTGTGAATACTGCCATGGCTGACCCGAAGCCACCTATGTGATGTTGTGTCAGAGGCTTGGTGCAGGCAGCACCTGGGAAATAAGACCCGGACTAAGAGGCCTGGTAGGGATGGGCTCCCCTGGCTATGTCATGGGTGTAGGCACTGGTTAGATCTTAGGCCATGTATGATCTACACAGACGTGGCTGTGTTCATCATAGAGGTGAGAAAACATCTTAGCAGCATTCCTGTTAAGAGACCTCTCCAACACCTGACACATTCAAGTGGGCTGTGGTAAGGCCTGTGCCTCACCAGAGGACCCTTAGTGAGTGAACAGTGGCCTGTGACTAGTCATCTGGGCTTGCTCTGTATGGTTTCTGCATTCTCTATGAGTTCTGTCAGCACAGAAGACAATCGATGGGGTTGTGTGGAGTGTGCGTGAGATGTGTTCAGAGCTTAGCAAGGAACCATATTGAGGCTGGAAGCAAATCTGCTAGCTTTGAGAGGTGGCCCTGTAGTTCTGGATTCCACCTCCTATGGGACCAAGATAGAAAGGGTGACACTAAGCATTGCCCATGCTGCTAAGATGGCAAGAGTCAGCTTTCTGAGGTTGGGTGGGCACAGATGGCCACCAGATGACCTTGTGAAGGGCCTACCACCTCATCCCTACCCTCAGCTGGGGTACAGGCCTTGTTTACAGACCAGACCCAAGGCGGGTGGATTCAGGGTCATTCATAATTGTCCCACCAGGCACCGCCATGGTGGCATGGCTCACCTCTTGTGATAAAGCCTTGGTCAGGGCAGGATAAGAATCAGACAGCTTGGCTATGGTAGTCCTTCCAGTCAGGACTGCCTGGCTGTTGGCTGTAGGCTGGATCTGGGTATAATCCTGTCTGAACCAAATTTACAGGGTCTGGAAGCCTCCAAAGCAGATAGAAGAAGCGGTCTTGGCTAGCATACAGAAGGGCAGCAACCTGGGATCTGTCTGTCTGGGTGTTGGGTCATTATGAAAATAACAAAAACCCAAGCCAAATAAAAGCACAAAAATATGCTGTGTTTTCTCTGACATAGAGCCAGGATCCCGGGAACCCTCTATTGCAAAGTGCAAACCCTGGGGATGTCTCTCATGGTCTCCCACCTCATCCCAAGTTGGTGTGCTCAGGTAGCTGGGTCTGGGAACAGAGGAAGGGGATATCTTAGTGATTAGTTGGGGCATTGGGGGATGGGCTCAGGAAGGACTGCTGCTGGCCATTAGACCAGGAACAAGAGAACCCTCTTGTATCCACTATCCCAGGTAGCTATGGCCCGTGGGGTTCTCACATGCGTAGGCCTGGCCAGCCACTCCTCCAGCCCTAGATCCCATCAGAAGAATTTCAGATGGGTATGTGTATCTCAGTGTGCCATGAGTGACTTCTGGCACCCCTCCAGCCTTGATGACCTCTTGGTAGTCTTCCTGTTCCCAGTGCTGCTGTGGTGGGGACAGTGTATGTGCCCACAGCAAGTGCTTGCTACTTAGAGCTTCCCTTGTCAGCTGGACTGCACTGTGGGCCCCCATCGCTTGAGCAGGACAAGCCCATTGTGACAGAGCCTGTTGAGTCTTAGACTTGTTTGAGGGGTTGGGTGGAAGACTGTGCTGTGTCCCCATGCTTATCCCCCATCACTGGGCCTGGGCCTGAGCCTCAACTGGAGGGCCACAGAAGGAGCCCTGTACCCTGAAGGAGCCCTGTGTATAGAAGGTAGTTGGGGGTACAAAAGCCTCTTTCCTGCCATGTTCTTGAAGCATGCGCATGTCATTTCCATAGACACTGCTGTTCAGGCCTGGCCTTCCCAGCTTTGGCCATGCTGCTTCTCACACCAGGTCCTAGCACTGGCATTTCTAGGCCTCTAGGCTTAGCTTTGCTCTGTAGGACTTTCCTAGGACTTGACTGCCTGGCTTGCTGTCGAGTGTACTGCTTGCTGAGTGAGGGTATAGGCAAGGAGCAGGTTTTCCCCAGGGCCCGGGCCAGGATGAGGATAGGCACATTGTCAGATCATGAAGCATACTTCAGTGCCAGCTGGCACTGGGTTCTGTTGTCCCACCAGTGTGCAGATGGGGAGCAGGCCCAGCCAGGTAACCTGATCTGCTTCTAGTCAGGTATCTGGCTGGAGGTGGCAGTAGATTTGAACTTGGATCAGTGCATCTGGGCCCTGGTCAGGTGCAGGACTGTTTGCACCAAGCACTGTCTGTTTTAGTTTGAGGAAACGAGGCTGGTTCCCAGTCTTCTTCCAAGAAGCCCTTGGTTTCGGCCATTGGGAGCTGCCTGTGGTCACAGGTGTCTGGCTGAGGGTGGAGGGCCAGGCGGATCCTGGGAAAGGGGAACTGGGCTGTAGGGCCAGTGCCAGCGACACTTGTTCCTGAGAGCCTAGCTGCCTCCAGAGGTTCACCCGGCTCGCTGCCTTTCCCTCCTAGGCTCCTGCTCACTGACCAAGCTGCATCACCTGAGGCTGTGGGACCCCGAGCCAGCAGGCTGGGGACTGATGGGGCCTCCATCATGGTGGGAACTCTCACCTGCCCTCACCATGAGGCTGCGCCTTCTTGCCTCTTTTTCAGGAGGGGGCCTGGCCTGGCGGGCAGGGGACCACAGGTGGCTGGCAGGTGAGGGTAGGGTTTGGTGTGGTATAGGGGCTCTTCATGCAGGGTGTAGGATTTTTGGGGAGGGAGGGAGAGGGCCTGGGGACCACAGAGAAAGAGAGTCTGGGTTCAGGAGTCTGGTACAGATCTTTTTATGGCATATACCTACAGCCTGCTGTGACTGGGCCAATCCAGGCTGCACAGCTCAGCTTGCAACGAACAAACTGAGGCCTGTCCCAAGAATGCCCGTATATCTGGGTATCAGGGCCAGGAAGGTTTTAGGAAAAAGGTCCAGGCTGTAGGCTGTTGCTAAGGCAGGGGAGTTGCCTTTATCTTGGGGCTCTAGGCAGGACCTCACTCTCCTGGGTCTGGCTTATTTTCATTCTTACAGGTGTGGAAACAGTACAGGTGAGCCTTGGGGTTTGTCTAGCTGGAGGGATGTGGAGGACTGGTCCTCTCTTCCTGGGCCTGGCATTGATATACCCTTGAGGGGGGATGGGGCTCTGGCCTACCTGATGCTGTGAGACATGGCTAGCCTTGCTACCTGTGGCCACTTGAGGTGGAGGAAATGGGAGACTTTTGGTGCTCTGAGGGGCAGAGGGGCTGCCCTAAGTCTCTACAGCTACTGTCTTGGTGGTGGCTTGACTGGCTTTGACTCTTTCCTCTTTCTGGTAGCAGTGGCATCCTTTGTATAGTGTGCCCTGGGCCATACTTTGTGTTCACATGTCTTTATAGATATCCGAGGACGCACTCTTCTGCCCACATTTGAGGGGAAACTGAGGCTCAGAGAGGGGAAGTCATCTTTCCAAAGCCACTGAGAGGCTCGGATGTGGGCCCTTGCGTTCACACTGAACCACGTGTTCCCTCCGGGCCTTTGCAGAGTCTCCTTTATAGTTTGTAATGTGTAGTTGAGACATCTCAGCAACACGATGTGGGCTCCACACAGAGATGAGCCCAGAGCCCTTGGGTTCCTCTGTCAGCTACTCTGCCTGCTGGACATTTGAGTTTTAGTCTTCATCCCACTTCCTGCTGCCTTTCTTTTTTAAAGACTTCTTTGAATTTTATGTGAATGTATGTTTTTGCCTGAAGTATATAACTTTACCATGTGCATGCCCAGTGCCTGTAGGGGCCAGAAGAGACCAGTTCCTCTGGAACTGGATTTGTAGATGGTTATGTCACCATGTGGGTGCTGGGAACCAAATCTGGGTTACTATGTGCATGCAGATGCCCTCAGAGTCCAGAAGAAGGCATGGGATCCTCTGAAGCTGAAATTATAGGCATGTGTGAGCCACCTGATGTGAGTGCTGGGAACCGAACCCCGGTCCTCTCTATAGAGTAGTAAGCATGTTAACTGCTGAGCTGTCTCAGCCCTTGTGTGTCTTTCTGGCTTGTTCGTATTTCTTCCCAGTTGTTTGTTTTCCAGGAAGGAGACCAGTGTGGCACATTAACATCATGTATGCAGGGAAGGCAATAGGTTCTGAGCCCAGGTGTCTTAATTAGGCCTAGTGTGTGTAGTCACTCAGTCTGGTATTTCTGACTCATCTGCATTGTTCTCGTGCTTCTGGGTAGGTGAGAGGGTCCAGCTTCTCACCCCTGACATAGTAAGAGTATACCTTATTGTCCTTGGTCACATTCACCAGAAGATGCTGAGCTGTGATCTTCTCACACAGAGTAGAGCTCTGGACCATGTGGGTTTGGGGGTGTGGGGGTGGGGTGGGGAGGCTGTATCTGCGTTTGGCCGTTGCTGCCTCTCCCCTGTATAGAGGGATAGAAAGCTAATCTGTGTCCCATCTGGATGGAGGTTTTGGTCCCCAGAGTCTGCTGAGAGGCTGTCCTGCAGCTTGTCATTTCTTCTGTCCCCTGTTCCTGAGGGCCTCTATGCAGGTGGCTGACTGTACACCCCTCTCAGGTTCTAGGGCATGGGCCGCAGCACACATTGCTGCCTGTCTCCTGTTCATCCTGTGCTGCTGCAGCCCTGAGTGCAGTGGGCAAGGTTGGAGTGGGGGGCCGTGAGTGATGACCAGGTGGGAGATCCTGTCCCCATACTTGCTATTGTCACCTAGGCAGCGATCTCTCCCACTTGCTGGGGGATGAGGAGGATGTATAGAGAGCCTGACCATACAGGCTGTGTGCAGAGATCTACTGGGGTGACATTCTTGATGGGGGTTCAGCCTTATGGGAATTATAGGCCCTGGCTAAGCCAGACATGGGGGTCTCAGAGGCTAGGGAGGTTTCTGGGCCTTAGCCTGGGGCCCCAGACTGCGAGTGGCATATACCTGTTCACATGCCTCACATGGAGGCGTCCTATGGACGGACATGGTGAGTGGAGTCTCTGTTGGTTTCCATGATCTGCAGTGCAGACCCGGTCCATGTGGAGTTAAGGACAGTGAGGGTACCTGGGCTGTGGATGGTGACTGGGAAGTCCCATTCCCACTCTCACAGATGAAATCCTGTCCCACTGGAAAGAGGCTCTAGCAGCCAGGCCCCTATATTTGTTGGGTACTTGCATTGTATGCTCTGGCCAATCACAAGGGCATGGGCAAGCCTCTGTCAGGGGGAAGGTAAATGTGCTGGCATGGTATGATGAGGAGTCACAAGGGCATGGGTGAACCCCTGCTGAGGGGAGGATGCACATGCTGGGTCTGGGGCTTCTGCAGAGGCTGTGGGGGGTTGGGGAGAGCTTCATTTCTGACCCCGGTGCCCAACAGATGTTCCACCTTCCAGGCTCAGCCCTGTTTCTGTCTATCATGTGGCTCTGGACGCTACCTACTACACCACATCATACTTATTTGTGGAAAATATCAATGTTCAGCAGGTGTAGGAGGATTTGGGGATGTCCCCACAGGGGCACTCTCTGCCTGGGAGTATCCCTTTGTCCTTACTGTCTGGAGTCCCCAGGATCCGTGTCCCACAAAGCCACTTCACTTCATGGTAGATGGGTGAGACCTGGGCCCAGATCCCCTCCAAGTGTGATTTGAAACCAGTCAGGAATGCAAATGAAGGTGAGGACTGCTAGGGAGGACAGGAAGCCCAGCCGGGGTTCTGTGGGTTCCACGACAGAGCTGTGGGCAGGTGGGTGGTGGGACCTCTGAGCCACCAGGAGCAACAAGGCTCAAATTGAAACAATCATTTCTCTTCCTGTTAAATAGAAACTGCCTTCGAGAGTCTGTAGCCTCAGGGCCCCCCTCCTCACTGCCATTGGGTTTTTTCTTGAAGTCCCCCTCCCCCTCTCCCGCCTACTTACTCTCCTTCAGAGTCTGGGCAGACAACATAGAGTGTTGGGGACAGGCAGGCAATTCAAGGGGACAGCCTGGAAGGGAAGCTTCAAGTGTCCAGAAAGAAGCCCTGCTTGGCCTTAGAGAGGTAAGCATCCTTCCAGGCTCCCAGTTTGGAATGTCATCACCCCTCTCCAAAGCCTAGGACATCATGACTGGAATTTTCAGGGCCCAAGCTTAGGGTAGTCTCTGTAGGGCTGAGCTGTGGTAGAGACAGGGTTTTCAGAAAACTGAGCATAGGCTGGCCCGCATCAACTCCAGGCTCAGGAAGGCCCTGTGCTCCCAGAGTCGAGGCCTTGCTGCAGGATAGCCACAGGTTCTTCCTGTGGTGTGTCTGCTAGCCCACATGGTACGTGCCAGCTTAGAGAGGGCACAGGTTGGGGACCCGAGCTGCAGCGACTGCTGTCGCCAAATGTGTCTCCATTACTCTGCTGTCTGTTTCTGAGGTGTTGACAGTCCCCTGCCCTGTGTGAGTGTGAAGTGATTCTGGTTATCAGTGTCTCGCCTCAGTACAGAGTGAGGAGGGCACCACACAGCTGCTCCTCAGTGGCCTTGTCCCTCTGGTCACATCCCTCTGTGGCTTTTCTTCCATTCAGGCAGCCTGAGGGTGAGTGGGTGTGACTCCCACCCTTTGCCTGCCCCTACCCCTGCCCCTGGCAGTACCTCTGTGGCTACAGGGCAGGAGGCTTGGCATGGATGGTGGGTAGCAGGCTGGAATAGACTGCCTGCTTTGCTCAGAGAACGGCTGGCCATGAGTGGGTCTCTTGCATGGGATTGGAAGCCAATTCACAGGACTTTCTGGGGTCCTGGAGCTGAGTGTTACCTGCTCCTCTGTTCTCCTGACTTTCAGCAATGGCTGGGGCAGTGAGGTTACCGACCGTTGCCCTGTAGCCATCCCTGTAGTAGAGAGAGAAGGTGCTTTTCAGTACAGCCTGGGGTTCCAGACTGGAACTTGGGTCCTTTCAGATAGCTCTGAAACATCTGACTGAACTGAAAAGCACCCGCCTTTCTCTACTGCAGGGATATCTATGTGGCCTGTAGACTGGGCACAAGCATCCATTAAACCTTCTTCTCCCCTGGGCGGGTGAGAAGGCAGTGCCCAGGTCAGGAGCCTGGTGCCAGACTAAGCATTCTGGAGTGACACTCTTCCCCCAGAGCACCTCACTGCAGGCCTCCAAGGAGGAGCCCACCTAAAGGACTTAACCGGAGTCCACCTCCACAGGTGCTCAGTATCTTTGCCAAAGAAAGTACCTTGCTCTCGACAGAGACGCCTTGAACTCACAAGAGGCAGTAACAGCGAAGGAGCCAGAAATTAGGCATGTCTGTATAGTATGCTCAGGTTAGAGCCAGGCAGGGGATGTCTGCAGAGGGCACGCTGGTACCTGATAAGCCCGAGGCTGTGAACAGCTGTGAGACTTCTCTCTGCTGCCCCCTAGTTGTATTCAGGCAAAGGAAACGTGCCATACAGCCAGGGGCTGGAGGGGCTCCAGCTGGAATCACCTGGCTCCTGGCCAGAGTATGCCCTCTGCATAGATACAGATATATCCACAGCTGGCATGCAGGCACATCTCTAAGCATGAAGAGTTTGGGAATGGGAATGCCCTGGTGGTTTGGGCAGGACTGCCTGGGGTCGTGAGCACCTCGGCAATTAGACGTCCCAGACAGTGACCACCATGGTTGTTCCAGAGGGTAATGGTACTGACCGGCAGGTATCAGGGCTGAGGTGGGAGGCCTTGTGCAACAGCCTGTGGACTGTGAGCTTCAGGGAGAGTTGTCATGGTAGGTAGCCACCTGTTGGCACCATGGCCTTCACACCTGAATATACTGCTATCTCCACCTCTCAGCTTTGACCTGAATGCTGCCTGGCATGGACACAGCCTGGGCATGGGGCCTCCTCCTCACCTCCTCTGTCTGGGCTATGCTTCCCGCTTCTCTGACTGTGGTTTGATTCTAGCCGCACCTGTCACCAGTAGGCCCAACCATAGTACCATTCGTGCCTGTATGGGAGGTAGCTGCTAGAAGAGATACTGTTTCCTGTTCCTCCTGGTGCCCCTCCCTGGACAGCCCCAGACTCGCTGAGTATGATCAAGAGAACCCAAAGCACTGTCTCTTTGCCACCTGCAGAACTCATCAGCCTCCATCTGCACAGTGGAGTAGTACAGGGTGTTCTTCAGGTGATGGTGGTGATGATGTGGATGCTGCTGGTGATGGAGAGAGTGGTGACAGAGTAGTGATGATGATATTGACGGTGACGGTGGTGATGGTGATGATGATGGCAGTATTGATAGTTATGGTGGTGATGGTGTAGATGCTGTTAAGGATGATGGTGGTGGTGGTAGTTGTGATGTTGATGGTAAGGATGTTGATTGGGATAGTGGTGGTGATGATAGTGATGACCATGTTGATGATGTTGAAGATGATGGTGATAATGCCAACATGGATTATGATGATTGCAACATTGATGCTGATGGTGATACTGATTGTATTAATGGTGGGGATGACAGTTTTGATAATGGTGATGATATCAAGGTAGCAATCATTGGTGCTTCTTGAGGCCCTCACAGCCATCCTCCTATCTTGAGATTTATTTATCTTTTAGATTTAAGCATGGGATATTGTTTCCCATGCTTACACCCTTGGTGATTCCATCTCTATGATACCATTGTAGAGGTACATGATACACTAGGAGTTAAGAGTTTGTCCAGGACTGTGGGGCTTTGGCTCAGAGAAGGTCAAGGGATGGTACACCCCTTCCTTGAAGTCCTTATAGAGCTGTTGCTGAGCCCCCTGCAGATCTGGCTTGTAGACCCTTTGCCTTTGCACCCGTTCCTGATGATAGGCTACACAGCCAGTCCTTTGCACATGCTATAATCCTCCCTCAGGGATCAGAGGTCTTGAATTATACCCCTGAGCCCCTCACCTTCACCTCAGACCTCCTCACCACCCTGTGTTTCCCAGTCTCCCACTCTGAGCTTGTTCATTGGGGAGACTGCAGTCTCCACCATCAAGGCCTCCTGGCCTAGGAGGGTAGGTGGTGGTGGTGGAGGTGAGGCCAAGGAGATAGCTCAGTGTGTGACGGCTCCTAAGACAGGGTGCCTTTATGGCTAGTGACCATAAAGGTGGGTTTGATATTCAGAGTCTCTGAGGCCCCCTGGGTCAGATGAACTCTAGGGTTGGAGTGGAGCTCGTAGGAGCAGTGTATAGCCAACACTACAAACTGGTCCAGCTCCTCGGACCTTACCATAAGGCCTACATACTTCAGTCTGTCAGGGAATCATCCATCTCTTTCTGAGCTCAGCCTCCTGTGTCCCCCAGAGCATTACCCACTTCATCCTTACCTCTTTGCTAGTGGCCTGGTGTTTAGCAGCAGGGACAAATGTTGATTCCTTGGGATGATCATAGGTGACCCTCCCACTGGGCCTCTGGGGCATCTCTGCCATGCTAAAGGTTGGTGGGATGGGGCAGGGCCAGGAAATTAGCTTTGGACTGGTCGACCCTTTCCTGTGGGGCATGCAGGGATAAAGCCCAGATGGGTGCCTGGGATGCTGCCGTATGTTCACTTCCTGTGGTTACCCATGGGTGGTGGGGGTGAAGGAAACACACTTCTGTTCACTGTGCCTTTGTCTTTCTCTCCCTGCTGCTTTTCTCAGGGTTTTGTAGGCTGGCGCCATCACAGGCTCAGAAATAGGGTCTGCTGCATTCTGGCCCCTGTGTGCCGACAGACTTTCTGGGGCTGAGTCTATGAGGTTACTTATGGCTCACTTTTGATGAGTTCAGTTCTCTCTGCTTGAGGGGCCCCTGTGGTGGGCTGCCAGTATTAACTGGGTTGGAATCAGTCTCACTTTCTCTGACCATCCAGGAGGGTCTCATTGGCCTGAGGCTTTCTGATAGGAGGCTGAGACATTGGCTTTTGAGCGAAGGGCGTGGTGATCCCAGAACAGGTCCCTAGAG
Source organism: Mastomys coucha (assembly GCF_008632895.1). Classification (NCBI taxonomy): domain Eukaryota; kingdom Metazoa; phylum Chordata; class Mammalia; order Rodentia; family Muridae; genus Mastomys; species Mastomys coucha. The sequence continues at coordinate 15,568,934 of NW_022196897.1, forward strand.
TGGTAAGCTGACACTGGGAGAGGAGACAGCTCACAGCTGGAAGTGGCCACTGGGGAGTCCCTTCTCAGGGAATAGAAGTCAGGCTTGTAGTAGGGTTGGGCACACGGGGCTACTAATGGGCTGCACAAATGCCGCAACCCATTTTACAGAGAAGGAAACCAAGACTCAGCAATATTGAGGGGTCCCTGTGGCATGCCTTCCTCTTTTCTCCTGCTCTGAACACCCTTGGCCTCTCTCAAGCCCTGGTGCCATAGTCCCTGCCACATTCCCATTGTTGCTCTTCAGGGCCACTACTTCTCCCTCCCAGGGCTTCAGGGGAAGCAGTACTTCCGGAAGGTGGAGGCTGGAGGTGGGCAGCCCAGGAAACTCTGAGGACCCATGAGCTACCCACTATCAAGTTTCAGTTCCGGGGGGGTGTCCCCAGGAGAGGATCAGGGCACTGTGCTTAGAACATGACAGCCACCCTGGTGCTGGCTCACTCTGTGGGCTTTGGCTGCATGCTGGATACCCTCCTCAGGCTCCTTCTTGGTAGCCCCAAGGTTATCCACCTCCCATGTGCTCTCCATTGCACCCGTCTGTCCTTCCTGCCAGGCTCTAAATAGAATAGCCACATGGTCCACTACTGTTCACCCAGACACACAGACACACAGCCTGCTTAGATCCTGCTGTGCTGAAGTGCTGTGCATGATTGGGCTCCACTTTCCAGGAGCTGGGGTTCCCTGGCGACCTTGGAGGGGTTGTGAGGCTCTCCCCACCCCAGCTGCAGAGGGCTGGCATTTCCTGCACCCTTCCTGCCAAGCAGAGGCTGCAAGAGGGTTGGTGGGGGTTCCCTGGGCCTCCGGCTGTGGGTCCTGCTGCTGGCAGGCATTCTGCAGACATTGTATGGCATAGGTGGCGGTGGTGCTCCTCACTAGTGCCTGGCATCTTGGAGTCACCAGAGGTGTTGACAGTATTTCAGCATTCAGTATTTCAGTTTTATTCGTGTCACCCACCCTCTGAGGTCTAGGGAACGGCCCTGGGCTCTAGGCTGGGGACAGTCCCTCTCTGCTCTGTGCTGGCTTGCTATTTAAACCTGCAAGCATTCACAGTGTGGTCAGTTTTGTACCAAGGGAGTAATCTCCACCCCTCCTCCGCTTACCCTTCCTGGGCTGCAGTGCCAGCTGCCCATGATGTGTGTGGGATGATGGGCATCTTCTTTGTGAAGATGGACTTTCTATTCTTTGTCTGTCCTTGAGGCATGTGTAAGCCTCCTGGCTAAATTCCTTCCCCAGGGTCCCTGGCTATGTTGGTGGTGGTCCTGCAGAGGTATCTCAGATTGTAAGGTTATGTATGGGATCCTTGTGCCTCCTAATCTGAGATTTTGAGGTTATATGAGTCAGTTGTTCCCTACTCATGTTCCTGAGGCCTTTCTGCCACTTCTTGGGCAGGGAGTATATGTGTCCTGTGATTCCCAGGTCTGAAACTGGCACTTTGCCGCCCTGGGCCCCATCCTACAAACCCTGATGCTAGAGGGGTGTGCAGGTTTTCCCTAAGCAGTGAAGACGGCTGGTGCTAACACCCCTGCATGTCCAAAGTGAGGCTGTCAAAAGTGTGCCTTATAGGGGCCATGGCTTATCAGGATGGTGACAGCTAAGTGCCAGACACATGCACAAAGCACACATGTACATATACACACATACATGGCATATGTGCACATGGCTTGCATACATAGAAGATGAGACAGGAGGCTTTCCTTGAAAGGATGTAAAGGCATCTCTTGCTCATTCTCTTCCTGATTAGAAAGTTTCTCCCTCCAGAAGGTTTCACAAACACACCCAGTCTATTGTCACCCAGGCTCTGGGAAGGTGTCTACAGTGGACATTCTTTGTAAACAGGAAAGCCTGGGGTGGAGGCCTGGGGCTGTGGGGACCTGCCAAGGTAGGCATTGCTTTGGTGGCAGTCCCCTCCACACTGACGTCCTAAGGACTTACATTTGGCTTGGAACAACTGTAGGAGGCTTGGCTGTCTACCACCAGGCTGCAGGCAGGGGGGAGGGCTAGGGGAGGGGTACCTAGGGGAACCTTCGCACAGGGACAGCCACATTCCCAGACTGTAGGCTTGGCTCTTGCTCCTGCTGTCTCCCTTTCTTCCTGAAGTCTCTGCCTGTGCCATCTTGGCCTTTTTTTCTTCTCCATTGTTTTTTTCCCCCTCCTTAGCATTTCCAACTTGAGCCACATACAGGCGGTGCCTTCAAGGGCCAGAGGAGCTTTGGGGTACAGCCGATAGGTAGCTGGCAGCTTTACAGTCTGTCTCCCTCCCTCCCTCCTTCATTCTCTCCTGCTGAAGCTTTCTCCTGCTACTCCCATAGCAAAGGCCAGAGCCAGAGGAGCAGCTCTGGCTTGTGGCTTTTTGCACAGACCCAGTTGTGGCCTGAACATCCTACCCCAGGTGTTCCCTGTGGCTGCGCGGATTCCTCCTTGGCTCCCTGGGCAAAGGACAACACTTTCATGTAGTGAACATGGCCAGTTTCCCCTGGTGTTTGGGGACAGTAGCTAATGAGAGCCACCCTTAGTGTGACAAGCTGCCCTAGACCCTGTGCCACTCCTGGTGTTCAAGGCCTCTCATGAACAGGGGCTGCAAAGAGCCTGAGGACTCTGAGGGATTTCTCTTCTGGTCATGCCTCGTCTTGTTCTCAAAGACCAGGAAGAGTAGATCCTCTTCTGGGCCCAGCCCAGCTCCTTTAACCCAGGGTAAGGGTACCACAGCATTACCCTGCCTTCTTCTGAAACACCTGCAGAAGGTGCTCAAGGTCAGCAAAATGTGGGCTAGAGTAAGGGCTTAGACTGGTGCTACGTAGGGTCTCACAGGGGTACACCTCAAAAGCAAGACAGCATGGGGAGGTGTGACTGGGATAGGTCAGCCCAATGGCCTCCAGGTATCCCAGTGGTGTGGAAACAGTTGTGGTTGCCTGGTCTAGGGGCAGCTGCAGCTGCAGTACGTTTGCCTTTAGGCAGTTCTTATCCATGAACCTTCTTCACATATTCTTCTTCTGTCATAGGTAGGAGGTGGAGACTTTCCTGACGTGGTCACAATAATTCAGTTGACGTCAAAAGCACAAACACATTCCGGGCTCCGTATAAGCAATTGGCTTTTGTATTTGTTCCTTTTAGACACATCCTCTGTTCCCTGTGGATCTTCTTCTCAAACCCATATGGAGTTTAATAGCCTATAGAGCTGGTTTGTAGTTGATGTCTTAGCCAGTAGGTGCTCATCACTGCTTGGTTCTGATATTAATTTTTTTTCTTATGTATTGGGCATTCTACCTTCATGTATGTACGTGTACTCTGTGCATAGAGTCCCTATGGAGGCCAGAAGAGGGTTTCAGATCCCCTGGAACTGGAGTGTAAGGCAGTTGTGAGCCAGCATGTGGGTGCTGGGAACCCAACCCTGATCCTGTGGAAGGAAGGGCAGGCAGTGCTCTTAACCACTGAGCCATCTCTCCTGCCCTTTGTTTTTGAGACAGGGTTGCTCTTTGTAAATCAGGCTGGTTTTGAACTCAAAGAGATCCTCCTGCCTCTACCTCTCTAGCCCTGGATTAAAGGCATGTACCACTTCACCCAGCTAGTTATGGATTTTTTTTTTAAATTCAATAATCTGGTTTGTTCCCAGTGTTGTGAATGGCAAGGGTTTCTGGCAGGTGAAGTAACGTTCGTTGGCTGATGGAGTCGATCCCTTCTGCCAGTCAGGGCAGTCATAGAAGCCATGTTGGCCTCACCATAGCGGACTTGGTCACAGTGGGACTTCCTTACTGCATCTTCCTCTTGAGGGGAAGAGGGGAGAAAGTTCTAAGAGTCTTAGGGATGGAGTTTGGTTAGGTTTTTCTTGAAGGGCTGGTCCTGGTGGCAGGGCCTCTGTGCCATTACTGGCTTGGAATTGGAATTGGCACAAGTATGGCTACTGGGATCACCCTGTACTGTGCTGGCCACCAGGTTCAGAATGGGCTTATGAGCTTTGTCCAGTCAAGTCTGCTCTGAGTCATAGCCAGTGTCTGTGTTGTCTTAAGGCTGGTGTGGTATCCCTCCAGCATCTGCTCTGGGCTTCTTCCTGCTCTGCTCACATTCCAGGATGAGTTAGGCTCAGAGTGGTGAGGTCTTCCCAGGGTGCCCACATCTAGGGTGGGTTAGTCACTCATTTCCTGTGGCTGTAGCTGTTCTTGACTTACCAGGAGCAAGTGTCATGCCAGGCAGCAAGAAAGACCAAGATTGAGAGATGAGAGGGGGAGAAGAAAAGGGGGAGCACCAGCCTTGGAGGGGCCTGTAGCTCCCAACATGGCGTGTGTCTGCCCTGTGCAGGCTCCTCACTCACTGTCTTCTCCATGGCCTGCCAGGCCTGTGGGCACTAGATTGGACACCGGGGAACCTCCCTAGCCTCTGGAGTTGGGGAGGCCTGACTGAGATTTTTCTCGTGTTTGAAACACTGCATGAAAGGTTGGCATGTGGGAGGCCCCAGCCCCAGCCCTGTTCAGTGGGTTGCTGCTCTCCTGCATGGCACACTCCCACCCCCTCCACAAGGCCACCTGGAAGCTCCCCACCCACATGGGAAGTGCCTGTACCTTCTTTTCTGCTGGTCACTTCCTTCTTCCAGGCCCCGCAAGAGTCAGATGGGCTTGGGTGTGTGGAGCCGAGGGCCTGCAGCCTGGACTGCCCTGCTGTGGTACCCAGAAGTCCAGGTTCTGTGGTCCAGAGGGAAAGGTCACAGACATTAGAGCTGTTAGCTTACTGTGCTCGCCCTAACCCCAGAGAGTCTAAGATGGATACCAGTGGCACCTCCTGGGCCCTCAAAGATAGTCTGGCTTTTAGAGTATGGCAGAGTAGTCTTGGCACCCGAGGTTTTTGTCTGTGCCTCAAGTGAGTAGGGGGTGGGCGAGTTTCAGGCCCTAGAGGATGCTCTAACCCTCTGTTCTGCCAATTTTTGTCTTGCAGACTTCTCTACCCAGGTGAACTCTTCGTCCCTCAACTCTCCAACGGGTCGAGGCTCCATGGCTGCCCCCTCGCTGCATCCCTCTCTGGGTCCTGGAATCGGCTCTCCACTGGGCTCCCCTGGGCAGCTGCACTCACCTATCAGCACCCTGAGCTCCCCCATCAATGGCATGGGTCCACCCTTCTCTGTCATCAGCTCCCCCATGGGCCCGCACTCCATGTCGGTACCCACTACACCCACATTGGGCTTCGGGACTGGTAGCCCCCAGGTAAGTGCTGGGCTGAACTTTGGGGACATGAGACAGAAAGTGGGAGCTTCACCTGTAGGCTGTGAACCAATGGTTCAGAACTGAGATTTCTACTTTTTCTTCATGAGAGTGGGCTACAGAGCAAAAGCTAGCCTCAGAGAGTCATGCTGGTAGTAGGGGCTGCGCCTCACTCTGGCTGACCCACACTGGCTTCTAAAGCTTTTTCAGTTGAAATTTCTTGCAGCTGGTCTTCAACCCTGCCTGGAGCCTGTCCTCATGACTGTGGAACTCTGGGGTATCTGCTTCCTCAGGCTTGGGGCCATCTTCCAGGTATCCCCGAGGGCTCATAGGTTGTTCTTTATGGGGCACTGGCCTCACTATCCCTAGGCCTTCAGGGAAAGCACATCCTGGCCCTGGGATGCCCATCCTTAGGTTCTACAGAGGCCCCTGGTGGCAGCCTTTGTGGGCTCTGTCTTTCTGTGGCTCTGTGGATGGTGGCCATCTGCAAGGCGTGACTCCTTTTTCTGGGGGCCTGGTGGGACCCTCATCCTGCTGTGGGCACTCTAGGGGGCTTGCTCAGCTTCTTCCCAAGGCTCTGAATACCTGTTGGATTCTTTTTGTTTTGTTTTATTTTGTTTTGTTTTGTTTTTGTATTT
>NW_022196897.1:15574875-15614703 GCF_008632895.1 Mastomys coucha
TGTAGCCCTGGCTCTCCTGGAACTCACTTTGTAGACCAGGCTGGCCTTGAACTCAGAAATCTGCCTGCTCTACCTCCCAAGTGCTGGGATTAAAGGCGTGTACCACCACTGCCCAGCTCTGTTGGATATCTTATAGAGCCTCACCCTGCTTCTATTTTCTTGAGGGTCTTGGTGAGTTTCTAACAGGATTTTTGTCCTTAGTGCACAGGAAACTGCATCTGGAGAACCAGCTCCGTGGGGTTCCTTTTACCCTTTCTGAAACAGGCCAGGGATCCCCTTTCTGCTCTGAGCTTCTCAGGTTGGGTTCTGTTTCCTCCCCACCCCCAATAGCTTTGCTGTTCCACCTCCCAGTGGCATACCTGGGACTGTCCTCACGAGAACCAAAGGGCTAACAGCACCTATGTGTCCCTTAGATTTCCAAAGCCTTGTGCCCTGAGCCATGCTATCTCCTGCCCCCTTCCTGGTGCTGGGGTGTGTGGGGAGACCTCTCGCACCCCACCAGGTAGCCTGTTGAGACTGGTCTAAGCCTCTTAAGCTTCTCCTGTGGACAATCTGGCTGCTTTTTCTAGGTCGATTCTATGTAAGCCCCTTTGCCCTAGTTTGTGTGTGTGTGTGTGAGTGTGTGTGTGTGTGCATGTCTGTGTGTGTCTGTGTATATACGTGTGTGTACATGCATGCTAGCACAAGCACCTGAACACAGAAGAGCTAGGGTTCTATTTATGAGCAATCTGTTACATTGTCCCCCGTTCCCTACCTTGGTATTTAGAAGCAGACAGAAGGCCTGAGGTGCTGCAGACATGAAGCAGGCCTGACCACCCAGCCACCTCTCCTGGCCTGGCCATGTTCTTTTTATCATAGTTTCTCTATACCCTTGCTAGTTCTGGAAGCCATGCGTAGCGAGGGTAGATGAAGAGCTGATCTCCTCAGTTCCCTGCCTTCAATGTTGGCCCCTCTTGGCTCTTAGCTCTGTGAGGCTCCTTGCTGGGTCTGGATATAGCTCTGTCAGGCCACAGCCACCCGGTGCCCAAGTCATCCGTGTGTCTCATTTGTTTTGGGGGCTCTACTAGGACAGGGCCCAGGGGGATGTTTGCCACTACTTCCCAAACCCGACTGTCTGGCCATGCTGGCTTCCCTGGGTAATTACTACTGGGAAGCACTTCTGATTGCCCAAATGTAGAAAGAGTGAGGCATTGAGGCCTCTGATCGTCCTGATTTATGGGGAGGATCTAGCACTGTGGGGGCTACAGTGACTTTGTAAGTATGGTGTTTCATGATGCCTGTAGCCACCCAGATGGGGAATGAAGCTATGGGGAGCTTGCAGTGCCTGAGAGCAAGTCTGCTCTGAATATCTCATTCGAATGGAGCTGGTTGAGAGCTGGCCCTGGGCTTGGGAGGACAGGATGAGATAGGAGTGGAAGAGGGGATGCCTGAGAGGTAGGTGGGGACCCAGGTGTGATAGTGATGAGGTGGAACTGAAATAAATACTAAGGATATGAAAGGGGAAATGGGATGGCCCCCACCCAGGGAGGCTTCGGGCTCCAGCAGAGGGCTGCCCAGCCCTGGGTCTCTTGAAAGATGGGTCAGAAGCACCCAGGAGGATGGGGCTGTGGTTCATGGGGGATGTTGAGGAATAGAAACTGTCCTGGTCCATCAGCTCGAATCTGGGAAGGGCAAAACAAGCATCCTCCAAGTCATGGGATTCCCGGATTGCCCACTGGAGGAGCTCTGAGGAACCTCATGTGTGCCTATCTCTGAGCCAGTAGGGGGGTTCCGTGCTGCAGCCCAACCTTTGCTCTACCCTGACATCAGGTTTCACGGTGGCCCCCAAGCTGTTTATTCTGTCCAGAGCTAAAACCTCTGGAAACCTGCAGGGTTAGGCTTCCCATACAGTGAGTAGAGTGAAGGGATGTGCAGTCAGCAAAAGCCGGCTATGTCTCCCTGCTGCCCCAGGATTCCCACATAGGGCCTTCAACCAGGAAACCACACATGGACGGCTCTCTTCTGCAGTGAGATGGCCTGCCCGCCACCAAGACCTTCCACGTCCTGACAACTCCTGCTGACACACTCAGTCTCTATGTGGGCCTCCAGGCTTCCCAGCAGCCCACCTAAAACTAGCTAGGATGAGGCATCCTTGCCGAACCTCACTGTCTGTCTCACAGTACTGGCCAGCTAGGGATGCAGAATCTTTCAGGATGCCAGGCCCCCTAAGAGAAAGCTTCTGGTGCCTCTGCTCTTTTCCTGTCCCATGAGAAAGGGGTGGGGGATGGGGCAGGAGGCACTGAGGAAGGAGGGGAGGGAGGTCCCCCTTGCAGGGGGCAGCAGGGCTACACAAGGCCAGTGCAGACTGTCCAGCTGGCTTTCTGCCTTTGTCAGGGGTTTTCAGAAGTTGGGGGACTACCCAGCTGGGCTCTGATGCCCTGGCAGATAGGCAGGCAGAGGGAAGCGCCTCTGGGCCCTGTGCTTACTGCAGAGCTAGGCTGGAGGCTGCGGAACCAAAACTGCTGTGTCATTGCGACGCTGCAGCTGTTGCCTGGGTGACAGGGTGAGTTTCCCACGCTTGCCCCTGGCGGCCAGCGGACAGGGAGAGGCAAGGGGGTGTGCCAGGGCCAAGATAGCCACGTGGGCCCCACGGCTTGATGTCTGGGGTGTCCACTTGCTTTCCTCTCCTGTTCTGCCCCCAGATACCACTGTCATGCAGGATGGTGGGGAAATATGTGACTCTGATTGCAGCCCTGAGCCTGGGCCTCTTGTTCTCACCTGGGTGGTGGGGGAGTGCAGAGTGCCTGGGCTCTCATGTGTCCAGGGCCCATGGCAAGTGTTAAGTGACAGCTCCTTGGTGGTGGTGGGGAGTAAGTGAGCATCTTGTATGGTGCTGAGAGGGCTGAGATCACCGAGATGTGAGGTCTTTGGTACTCTGCAGTGACCCGCCTCTGCTGAGGGGGTGCTCTGAAGATGGTGGTCCTGCTGGCCCTTAGCTGGTCTGGCCTGAGTGAGGCTCTGTAGAGGAGAGTTTTTCCTTGTAGGGGACCCCGCTCTCATTAGTGCCCATCACCAGCCTGCCAGGGCTAACCTACCCCACTCCTCCTCCTCTTGCAGCTCAATTCACCCATGAACCCCGTGAGCAGCAGTGAGGATATCAAGCCCCCACTAGGCCTCAATGGTGTCCTCAAGGTTCCTGCCCATCCCTCAGGAAATATGGCATCCTTCACCAAGCACATCTGTGCTATCTGTGGGGACCGCTCCTCAGGTAGGACTGCCTGGTGGGCAGGGGCACGATACCAGAGCACAGCTCGTCGAGTCTCCCTAGCTTTTTCCACTGGGCTGGGTGCAGGGACGCAAGAACCCAGAGTATTCCCCTTTGCCCAATAGAATAAGGGGTGGGTTGGGAGCTCCAGGAGGTCTCACTTTGTCCTCAAGTGAGGTGGACATTAGGATGGGAAGGGTGGTCTAGAGGCATGCCAAGAGAAGATGCAGGCATGGATGGATGAGGTGCAGTGTCGCCTGGCCTCCACTCTGGGCCAAGCCTGAGAGCCGAGAACAGTACCCACCCTCTTCCAGGGCACAATACCTCAGGCACACAAAGCACAAGCCCGCCATTGTTGGTGATGCTGGTCCTCAGGGATGGTGACCTACAGCCCCAGTCTATAGAGAGAGATGGACTTGTTCTCTGATGAGCAGGGAGGGCCAGGCAGAGTCCAGCCTGAACCCAGACAGGTATTCTGAAACCTGGACGCAGAGCCCTGGTCTGCAGCGTGACACATGGGCAAAGGAGGGCCTTGTCATTGAGGCCACCCATCCTCTATCCCCACCCTACAGGCAAACACTATGGGGTATACAGTTGTGAGGGCTGCAAGGGCTTCTTCAAGAGGACAGTACGCAAAGACCTGACCTACACCTGCCGAGACAACAAGGACTGCCTGATCGACAAGAGACAGCGGAACCGGTGTCAGTACTGCCGCTACCAGAAGTGCCTGGCCATGGGCATGAAGCGGGAAGGTAGGCTTTCAACACCCTCCTTCCCAGCGTGTTCTTCTCATCAGATTCAGGGGGCCTCCATTGTCCCCTTCCTCAGCATTCTTCATGTGGAGGGATTCGGATACAAAGTACAGGCCTGCAGTCTGCAGTTTGCCAGACTCTGGTATAGCCTGCCGGGCTTCCTCGTATGTCCGTCTCCTGCTCAGCAGAGCCCCTGGCCTGTGCTGCTAAGATGGCTGTCTGGATAGCTTGCTTTCATGCCAGTCTTTCTCCCATCCATATTCTCACCGAATGCCTGCTGTGTGGCTAGGTCTTGGGATTTTAAAACAGACAATACGGACCAGGTCTGTCCCACTGGCAGCATGGCTCCTAGGCCAGGAACTGAGCAGATAGTCCACTCTTGAGGTGTGGCCAGGGAGAGCCAGCCTGTGTCGGGGAGAGATGAGGCTTGGAGACCAAAGCCCGGGCCAGAAGCACAGCAGAAGAGGCTGGAAGCAGAAGTGGGGGCAAGGAAGGTGGGAAGAGAGGCTTGGTACCTACATGACCTCTGGGTGCTCAGAGAGGAGGTGGGAAGGGAGACCCGTGAGATGAGGCACATTTGGGTTGGAGTGGGGGAAGGGGCCCCTAGAGACCACCAAAGTGTCTCCCAGAGCCTGTTGAATTCACATGATGGTCATCCTGGGCTTCCCTTCTTCTCAAGGCACTTCCAATTTCATCCCTTGCCTGTTAACCTACAGATCCTCTGAGGAGCAGGATTCCAAGCCTATTTTATCAGCAAGATGTATATGTATGAGGTAGGGAGACTAGGTGACAAGTCCAGGCGGTCCAGAGGACCCAGATGTCAAGCTCTGTAGCTAGACCTCCTCAGCTCCTCCATGTCCTCCTGGCCCTCCATGTGGGACAGTAGTTCTCTGGTTTGGTGTGTGGGTGTGTGTGTCTCCATCTGTCTATCTGTACGTCTGTCTGTATGGGTGCCTGGGTGAGGTTCCTTCATCAGTCTTAGGCCTGGGCACTCTCTGAGGCGGGTCCTACCACTCTGTCTCCAGCAGTGCCCCTCTATCTTCCTCTGTCTGGGTTGTGCATAGGTGCCAATGCCTACTGTATGTCCTTCCACCTTCCCACCAGCTCTTCAATTGCCCCTGACCAGGGCCAGCCTAAGTCGGGTCAGGGCTGGAGTCTGCTTTTCCCTTCACAGTAACCCCTTCTTTTGGTACATTCTGGTCCTCTCTGAGAGGTTTCCACAGCCTTTGGGGGCCAAGTCTTAACACAGTTGTCTAGTTGAGCTGGACCCCTGCTTCTGGCTCCCCCTTTTTTCTGTAGTGAGAAAGCAAGCAAAGGGAGTGAGTGCTCTGACAATGGAGGCGACATGCCCTCAAGGGAGCACATGCTGGGAGTAGCCAATACAGCACACCGGCTGGAGGACAGGTCTTTGAGTGGTAGACCTGGGGTGGGCCTGCCTGGAAGGTGGGCATCAGGCTGTGTGAGCCTCTCAGGAGCTGAGCTCAGCCCTCACTCTTTTTCGGTGCTATTCTTAGTGATGGGCACTGTTAATGATCTCTAGGTATGAGCTCCTGTCCCTCGAAAGTGACCACCAGATAAACAGGTAGTCCCTGGCTTTGGTCAGCTTGGGAGCTGGTACCTGACCCAGACTTGAGTGGTGAGCATGGCTCTGTGTAGAGATATGTCCAGGCTGACACCCGAGAATGGACAGATTAGGTACTGTGTGCCAGCTGAAGGGAGTAATGTCCATGAAAGCCAAGGCTACCAGCAGAACTGGCATGTGGTGGGCACTAGAGTTCTGACCCCAGAGAGGGACTCTCTAGCTCCCACGACCCCTTCTTCCATTGTTCCCATGGTTCCCCTTGGGTGCTGGTGTTCAGACTTCAGCTTCCTGGGCTTCCAGAGGTACAGGCATTGTACATGATGTCCCCTAATCGCAGTGGAGCAGTAAGTCTCGAGGTAGGGAGGCTGGAGTCATCTAGGTCTTACTATGTACTTCCTGTGGATGGGGCATTGAGCACCCCCGTCCAGTCCTTGCACATAAAATGCTTGCCCGTTCCCATGCCTGTGCCTAATGCTACCTGCCCTGCACAGAAGTGGAAGTGGGGTGCAGAGAAGAGGACTCCACGGCAGCCTGCTCTGTTCCTTGGGCCACACTCTGTCTGTGACATCTGAGAAATGCTTTACCCATTCCTTTGGGGAGATGCATCCACCCCCACCCCCATGCCTTTCTATCCCAGGATTTATAAGTGTTTAGTATAAGCCCTGTGAAGCCCTGTCTTGCCCTAGACACAGGAGCCGTGCAGCTTGGCCCCTTTGGCTGCACAGGTATCTGTGTGGCAGCTCTAAGATGTCTGGAGGTCCTCAGGCCTTGTGGGTACTGCCATTCCATGTCTGGTCCTTGGCTGGGGGAAGGGACTTCTTCTTGCCTACCTGAGACCTGTCATATTTTCCAGTGCCTGTGGCCGTAGTCCACAGCCCTACTCTTGAGATGGTTGGCCCTAGAACAGCCTGGGAGCCTGCTCTGCAGGGGTCTTTGAGAGGATTCCCAAGGGCTGGTCCCTGCTTCTGCGTTTAGGTATTGGGCACTGCCCCCAACCCACCCTGGGATCTGGACCAGTCCCCAGAATGAATTAATATTTGATTCCTTCTGTTCTCCTGCACTAACCACTAGGAGAGTTCTATGAGTAGTGGGTGGGGCTGTTGGCTGTATGAATTGGATAGTCTGACAGCCATTGGAGAAGTTGTGAGGCCGGTAGCCAACCCAGGGCCTTTGGCCCAGAGAATGCAGGACGTGCACCATCGGCTCCCGTGCTAGCTCAGTCCTCAAGTACCCAGCCCCGGCGGGTAGCAGTCATTAAGCCTTGGAGCTTGAATCTAATGATCTCTGTCTTCCAAGCTTGATCACACATAACCCTGGAACTGAGGCGTGTGTAGAGGTGCTGTGAGAAGGAGGCTGTGTCTCCCTGGGGGGTGGCCTTGCCCTGGGAAAGGCACCCTGTCTTCAGGCTGATGAAGGATACTGCAGGCTGATAGCATCTATGTTGGGCAATAGCAGGGGCCTGCATGTGCAAGCAGCCACGGGGACTTGTTTGGCAGCATTCCCCAGCTGGGGGTAGGCAGTGCCCTTCTCAGGCTGAGCCTGGGCCTGTTGGCTGGGGCAGGTGGTGGTAGGGCTGGGGGCCTGCAGGTGTGATGATCTGCAGGCTGGAGAGGCTGCACACTGCACACCCCATCCTCAGCTCCCTTCCCCTGAGGCCTCTTTGCATTTCCTTCCTGACTCTCTTAGCTTCCTGCACCCTGTCCTCTGGCTCTGGAGCACTTGGGTGCGGAAATGGCAGTTTTTTCTGTGTGTGTGTGTGTGTGTGTGTGTGTGTGTGTCTGTGTGTGTGTGTGTGTGTCTGTGTGTGTGTGTGCGCGCGCACGCACACACACACAGACAAGGGTGAGCCCGCCGTTTCTGCTATAGGGAAATGGCCCTACCTTAGTTGTTTCTCTGGGTTTATGACTTTACCTCTCTGGGCCTAGTGTCTCCATCTGAACATGGGACTTCAGTAGAAAGTCCCCTGAGGTTTGTTGGTGGCAGAGCAGTAGACAGCTCAAGCCCAGTTGGTAGTGAGGTGGGAGCAAGCATGGCGACCACAGTGTGTTTGTGCATGCATGCATGCCTGTCTGTGTTTTCACTCTTCTTGTGACTTGTCCCAAACTTGTCCTTGAGGGAGGGAATACCATACCCTGAGCTTGGGACCTTGGGAAGAAGCCACCTGCTCTGGTCTGACACTGCCTGGGTATTAAGAATGGGCAATAAGGCCAGCACATGTTGATTGAACCTGGTCCTGTCTATTTCATGGCCCAGATCTGGGCTTTTAAGGGGCAGAGGAAGGCCATGGTTTCTGGCAGAGCCCCAAACCCGGGAAGCACTAGGTTCTGGGACAGCTGTTTGCCTCTGCATCCTGTTCAGGTCCCTCACTTCTGCTTGGGCCCAGTGGCCGAGCAATCCCCAAACACTCTACTTTTGACTGTGTGTCCTAAGTGGGGAGCCAGGTGTGCTGGAGGAGGGTCATCTCCTACTCTGCCTGTATCTGGATCTTGGGAGGGCTGAACCACAGGCTTCAGGCACCACTGGCAGGCTGAGGGAACCTCAGTCTGAGGCAGCCACCTCCCCCGCAAGGCCTGCGCGGGCTTGGAAGGATAACGAGGCTCTGTATTTACAGACGCCTCCCGCCCGAGGCTTCCCGGCGCCAGTGGAGCATAAGTCAAACATGAGTGTGTCTAAAAGGTGATTGAGCTGGCAAAACATAAATCCCCCACTCCCTCTGCCCCCTCCGCTGTCTATAAATAAAACGATAATATTTATAACGATGCCGCCCTGAGCTGCTGGGGCCTTTGGAGGCTTCAAAGTGCTTCACAAAACATTTGCTAATTAATTCTCAGCTGCCCCCGCATGGGAGGCAGGTGTGAGGAGCCCCTCACCCGCCCATGGCCAAGCTCTCCGGGATAACTGGCTGCTGTGAGGGCCTGCACTCTGGGTTGCCTCCTTCTGGGCTTCCCCTATCCCAAGGCTGTCTACACTGAAAGCAAGGAAGTCCCTTACTGGGGAATGAAACTGGGCCAGCAGGGTAGGGCCCAGCCTGCTCAGGTGTTTCCTTCAGGGTCCCCTGGAGGGCAGGCTCTGCATTGACATTTTACAGAAAGTGGGGTGCAGAGATGCTAGAGGAGCTGCCCAGTGTACCGCAGCTGCTCAAGGTACACCTCTTGTCCCAGAGGGTTTGCTGCACTTTGCTGTGCTCTGAGTCTGTTTTTCCCATCCGGGAAGGTGAGGCTGTTGAGGTGACATTGTCCTAGCCTGAGGCTGAAGAGTTCTCTCATCTGACTTTGGAATGGGGTGGGAGTAGAGGGCGGCCTGGCTCTGGCTACAATCGGTCGCTTCAGATACCTACTCTCAGTGGGGCTGCTTACTATTGGTGGGCTGAGTGGCCAGAGCCCTCAGTGACTTGCGGAGGCACCCTAACCCAGATGTGTTGGCAGCCACATGGAGGGCCTGTAGAAGCCCAGCTGGGGAGAGATGGAGCCTGGCAGCCTTTTGCGGCCCCTGTAGACTGGGCACCATCTGCCCATGGCATTCAACTCTACACCAGCCTCAACCTGCTGTCAGATTTTCCAAAAGAGCCAAGCTTGCAAAACATCAGCCTCTGCCCAACTCCTCAGCCCAGCTGGTGTTCTGCAGGCGTCAGACCAGCCTCCCATCCTTGGCTTATTCACAGGTACAACCAGGCCATTGGGTTTGGGGAGCTTGGTCCCAACATTGGAGAGCCCCAGCTGAATGGTGTTGGTGGGCCCAGCAAGGAGCAGTAGCCAGGGGATTAAAAAAGTCACTCAGAATTGTCACAGAGCTGTGGCAAGAGGGAACCACTGGGCTGAGCCTTACAGTGGGAGCCTGGGAGGACCAAGGGGAGATGGACAGGGAGAGAAGGTTGCTCCCTGGGAAGTGGCTGCAGGGAGATCCAGCTGGGCAAGGAGGCTGCTGCAGTGTGCGAAGCCCTCCCCCCTTCAGCCCTCCTGCTGACCCTGTATTTTACTCTGTAAGTCATTTAAGGAGGTTTTGGGCCAGGAGCTGGGTCTGATTGTAGAGGAGGAGGCTGAAGCTGCCCTGCTCTTGAGATCCTGGTGCTGCTGGCCTGTGCTCTGCCACCTAGGGAATGGAAGGGTTAGGAGAGCTCTGACCAAGGTCCTGAGATAACAGCACCAGGAAGATCCCTTGGGGCACACCTTTGGGCCCTTGGAAAGGCACCCTACTGGAGCACTGGTCTGGAGAGGAGGCCGTCCAGTCTCCACCTAGCCTGCTGTAGAATGGAGGGAGGGGCCTGTTGGCTTCCGAACCAAGGCAGGAGCAGAATGGAATAGGTCACAAGGAGCTGTTAGGAGGCAGGCAGGAGGAGAAAGCTCACTCTTTTGCTCCCACCTGAGGCTCTTCACTGGACCTGCTTTCAGAAGTGCTGCAGGCAGGCCAGGAAGCTGTTGGAGTCAGTCTGCCCACCCCACTAGCTTTTTTCCTTCCGTGATGCCTCTGACCATCCCCGAGAGCCAGGCTGCTCACAACTATATGGGGACTGTTGTCTGGGGTGTGACACAGAGTGGACCGTCCCGAGGCCTGTGGCACCATGGAAGAAGGAAACCAAGTTATGGGCTGTGTGAGGTCAGAGTGGTTCTCGGCAGAGGCAAGGATGGAGAGCATGGGATAGTGGGTGCCTCACACTTGCCCAGTGTGTCTCTGAGTGTGATTGTCCGTTGCTCTGGCTTATCACTTCAGTGGTCACCTGTTCATCACAGTCACCACCCCTTGCTCCTGATCAGAAGCATATCCTATACTCTTCTGGGCATTTTTATATGTTGTTTCTTCCTTTGAATTAGTTACCTCATCCTTCAGGCCCATTCCTACTTCTTCAAGAAGCCTTCTTGGGTTTCCTCAGACCACCAGTGTCTTGAAACCCCATGTTAGTATTCCTATGACCCATGAGCTCTAGGAAAGGCCATCTGCCTTGACCTTAGATGGGTTCTGGTGTATTTATATTATTAGCTGAGTGTGTTCAGGATATACAGTCATCCAGTGGCAAGGTAGAGGCAGGTGTTAGGCTGGGCTCAGCCTGTGTCTCAGCTGGCCCTGGAGGGGACTCCAGAGTTGTAGATGCACTGGCTTGGAGCTAACCCTGCCTGGCCCTGGGCGTGTGGGGGACGTCCTAGGAACTGTAGGGCTGGCCAGCCCAGGTGACTGTCTCCTGTTTATAGCCGTGCAGGAGGAGCGGCAGCGGGGCAAGGACCGGAATGAGAACGAGGTGGAGTCCACCAGCAGTGCCAACGAGGACATGCCTGTAGAGAAGATTCTGGAAGCTGAGCTCGCTGTTGAGCCCAAGACTGAGACATACGTGGAGGCAAACATGGGACTGAATCCCAGCTCAGTGAGTGTCAGATGCTCACCTGCCTCGGTTTCCCTCTGTACTTACTCTCCTGCTTGAACAGCCAACGCACCCGAGCGATCCCTTTGGCCGCTGCGGCCTTTGTCCCCAGCAGTGGGACCTCTGTCCAGCTGGGTGACTCTGTGAGTGGGGGGATATACCAGCCTTCCTGCTGGCCTTGCTTGTCTGCCTCATCCAAATACTCAACAGGGTCATTGTGGGGTCTTGGCTTACATGCATGGTGAGGCTTGAGCTCAGTGCAGGGGAACCCCTCAGAGAAGCTCTGACGGGCTGAGCCTGGGCAGAGCACTCTGCAGCAGCTGCTGAGCTCCAGGCTGCCTCTCTCACCAGTGTGTGGTCACAGGGTGACTTTCTGGAGCCTCCCTTTCCCACCCACTGCTATGAGAAGATGGAGAAGCCAACAGGGAGGTGCTTGTGGGTGGCAGCTGTTGTGACTACTGCTGAAGCACATCTTGGCCTTCAGCTGGTCACCCTCGAACTGGCCACCTGTAGGAGTTGCCACCTGTGGAAGGAACCACCTTCCACAATCTTCCTGTGCCATCTGCCACCTATAGCTGTTGTAGGGCCACAGTTCCCACTGCTGGGTCTCTTCCTGGCTGCTTGCAGGGTCTTGGTTTCAGATCCTTCTGACTTCCGTGCCTGTTCCTGGTCTTTCACCTGAACCCTTTCCCCAGTGCCTCCTGCCCTGCTCCTGCCGTCACTTGAGGGGCCATTGGCTAGTGTGGGCATGTTTGAGTGGGGTGCTCCATTTGCCCAAGGGCCCAGTGACGAGGCTGCATCCATGTCCCAGATTGGGACATTTCTAATCTAAGAACAGGGCCTTGCACAAACCCACAGGCCTCATGTTGTCTCAAGCTCATGGCCCAGCTATGTCTGCCTCATATGTGCTTTTTATTAATATCATGACCTCATCTGCACCCTCGTGTGGGCCTCAGATCTGGGATCAGGGTCCTGCCATTAAACCGTTGGATACCCAGTCTAGGTAGACCTCAAGGAAGGCCCTGTTGGAGCATCTCCCTCTGAAGCAGACTTACGGTGGCCTTCACTAGCATCTTGGTGCCCTCATCTTAGCCAGTGCTGTGGGGGACACGGAATACCCATTCTTTTCCTTCAACTCCAGGCACAGGGCAGTGGTATAGTGAGCTATCCCAGGAGTAAGTGGGGTGACTGAGCTCTGTGTGGTCAGCAGCCTTGCCCTGTCCCAGGGGCACAGGCATATCTTTTCCTCTCTGTAGTCTGTGAGTGGAGATCCCCCATTGCCTGTTTGTGAGGACCCGTGACATAGTCCCTATTCCACCCCACTCCCGTTACCCAGAATTCTTCTGTCTAACCCCAGAGCTGCCTTACTGGGGACAATGCGTAGGGCCGCGCAGGTAGTCTTCCTTGGCATACCCAATCCTGGCCGTGTTAAGACATCTCCCAATGAAGAAGACCACATAAAACCTGCCCAGTGCTCTGGTTGAAAGCTGTCCCATAAGCTCTCTTATGAGTCCTGGAAGGGAGAGGAGAGCAGCATAGATTCTGCTTTGTGGTGGGCTGGGGTCTGAAGGGTGACTAGAGTTTTCCTTTATCCAGTAAGGCCATTGTTGGGAAGGGCCTCAGATACAGCCTTAGCTGTTCTTCCATGAGGGTTCACGTCTTCAGAGCTACACAGTGGAAGGTCTGGGTCCTCCCAGTATCTTGTGACTGACCTTGATCTGCTCCATACACAGACCCAGTGGTCTTCTCTCTTATGCACGCTGAGGAGGCTGGATAGGCAGCACCTAGCCTCACAGATGGGCTGCTGGCTCCTCTGGGCCCTGCCTGGGTGGTCTTGTGACCACGCCTAGCTGGCAAGCAGTAGCTCATTAAATGTCGTCTGCTGAGAGGGGGGAAGCTACACATTAGGATGGAACAGGGCAGAGCCAGAGCAGGCTCAGCCCCTCCCTTCCAGACGCCCACCTATCCGTCCGTCCGTGGGTGCCTGCTGGGTGTGGGCCCTCACACCTGTGTGGCCCCTGCCTCCTTCCTTCTCTGGTCCTCTGCTCAAGCCTTGTGTCCAGCCCTGGCGGAGGGCACGCGTGCACGTGGCTGCAGAATAACTTAGAGCTCTTTTTCCCAATCATAGTAGCATCGTGACACTGGATTCAAGAGGGTGGCCAGGGAGAAAACTGTTTTGGGCAAGGCAGAAATCACAGAGCTTGGGTGTGAGGCTTGTTGTCTTACGGTCCGGTCCGTGCATTCTCACAGCTGGCTTAGGGCCCTCCCTGTCTTCTGTCTTGGGCTGCTCCCCGGCAGATGGCAGGCAAGGAAGACGTCCATGGGGCCACCCCCCCACCCCACCCCCTCACCCCTCCTCCACCCCCGTGGCTGAGAGTCAGAGCCAGGCTGCGGACAGTCTTCATGTCAGTCCCTAGTAACTGTTGTGCTAGGGTTCTCCTGGTCTCTTAGGTTTGCTGAGGGTCGTGTGGCTGGGAGATGTCAGCCATTCCTTTGGACTCTGCCCTGGGGATCACGTGCTGACATCCCCTGTCCTTGCAGCCCTGGGCTTCCCCTGTAACCAGTCCTGCCAGGCCAGTGGTGCAAAGCTGATTTGTCAATGCTTTTCACTGAGCGCCTCACAGGCCCTTCACACAGGGATGGGTGTTTAGACTAAACGTCACCGCTGAGCAGATGGTTTCTGTCAGCTGAAGCCCTTTAAAGCCTGCAATTCTCTCCTTATCCGATGCGTGGCCACTTCTATTTTCAAAACCAGGAGTCCTGTATCCTGTTCTTGGGTACCCTTACCCATCACACCCTGAGATCAGAGGGCTGTGACCCTGGCCACCTGCCAGGCCCTGGGATGGGCTTCTCAGCCTACTATAAGGCCCACCTGAGCTCCTCACGTATGACAAGGACTGGGTGTTCCTCTTCTGGGCAGAACTTTCTAGAAGGCTTCTAGTGACATCACCTCTACCTGTGACTTGGAGTCCAGACCGAGCAAGGACCAGCCCCAAGCTTGTACTTGATAGGACGTCTCTCCTGGGTGGGCTCTGATACCTTTAGAGATGAGGCCTGGCCCTACCTCAGCTCCCTCACCTGTCTGTTAAATGGGCCCTTTTCTTCTCCCCCCAGCACCTGCCTCTCAGGGGTGGGGAAGACCCGATGGGCTTCCATGGTACAAATTCTGTTCTCTTCAGCCGTTGAGCTGTGCGACCCTAATCTGTCTTGGTAGACACCAGTCAGGATTTTTGGCAGTGCTGACTCTTCTCTTCCTGCCTTTCCTACATTTGGAGGTTCCCCAGCCCCCTGACTTGGGATTCCTGCCAGCTTTAGGTCAGCCGTGTCCTCTAATTTGTTCTTCCTGATACATCCCTTCAGACTTTGAGCCTCCTGCTCTTCTGATAACTGCTGCCACGATGCTGGTCCCGCTACAGTAAGCCAGGGTCTTTCCTGGTACTGTGCTGGGTCTCTTCTTCAGAGTCCTTTCACTGTGCCAGGTCTCAGATGCCAGGGTTTGGGATGCAGATTCCGAGACCCCACCCAATGGGTGTTTTGTGTGGGGTGAGGTGGTTCTGTCGGGGTATCAGGTGTGAGGCTTGATCCATGTCCTTCCTCTGCTCTAGCCAAATGACCCTGTTACCAACATCTGTCAAGCAGCCGACAAGCAGCTCTTCACTCTTGTGGAGTGGGCCAAGAGGATCCCACACTTTTCGGAGCTGCCCCTGGACGACCAGGTCATCCTACTACGGGCAGGTGAGTAGCCTGGGCAAGTGAGGTTGTAGCAGGAGGCTGCTCGCGGTTCTGCGGGCTCCTGCCCACTCCTGCTGTCTAGAGCTACTTTCCCCTTCCAGCTAAGAAAGTCAGTAAAGGGTCTCCTCAGGCTGGTTGCCAACCAGGTCTGTGTGGCCTCTGCAGCCATGCCACCTCAGAAGCTTCAGGTCTTTCTGAGCAGAGGTCTTGATACAAGTGTCTGGAACGTTAAGAGTATGTCTTTCTCATAGCCAAGGGGGCTATTGGGGAAGGGTGTGGCCTTGGAACTTGGGATGAGGCTAGGTCTGCAGGCTGCTCTGATCCTTTTTTATTAACTGGGCGTTGTGGCATGCTGACGGTTGCTCAGCTTCCACCAAGTCACCAGTAGGGGTGCTAAGCTTGAGAGACTTAGATCTCCGACCTGTGGAGAGATGGGGATATATTGAGAATGGCGTCTGCAGCTCTTGCTCACTGCAGAGCTGTGGTGGCAGTCGACACTGCCCCACTCCTGGGAAGGGCCCTGGAGACCCCACTGTCTTGAGGGGCCTGAGTGCCCTGACTTGCTTCGGTTTCCTGCTTGCGCCGAGGGCTCTCAGCCTCAGCCTACCCCAGTAGATGAAATGAACAGAGATGGATCCCTGTACCTCATGGAGTGTCTCGGAAGCTATTCAGTTGGGGTGAAGCTTGCATGGCCCTGACTTTCCTGCCTTCCCTTTGAAATGACCTCTTGGTAGGGATGGGTTGGCGAGGGGAACAAGATGGATCCTGCCATGCTTGCCTCTGCCTAGCCGGACTTGTGCCCCGTTGGGATGAGGCATGTGACCCACTTTGTGAACACAGGACTTCTCTGAGGCTGGGAAGCACTCTGTCCAGGAGGAACCCCACTGTCTGGGTCCTTATTGCCATGGCTGTGGGAACAGCAAAGTCACCTGGCCTTCTAGCCTGGACCAACTGTTTAATGCAGGTGTCTCCACGAGCCCTTGCCGCTGAGGCATGCCACCCCATGTAGAAGGGACAGCCCTAGGGTGGAGCCTCAGATGACCTGCTCAGAGTGGGATTCAGGTGCCTAGATATGAGGCAGAATTAGCCCCGCATCTCCTTAGGGGACCCTGAGGACACATTTCTGGGAGTGATCTCCTCTGTGGCAAGAAGCATATCAGGCCCCACCTCTCAAGTGCTGACTGCCTCCATTTCCCCTTGTAAAACGGGCCAGTAGGCTTGGAGCCATGATATGGGAACCGCAGGGCTTGGGATTTCAGAACACTGGGAGTTTCTGGACCTGCTAAAAGGCACATGCCACTGCATCAAGGAGCCCCTGGCTGTTTGTGCAGAGTCCTTTCTTCTCTCCCTCTTCAAGGCCCCTTTTTAGTGCTTTTGTAGTAGCCCTGGTTGGTCGGTGCTGGGACCCGGGATGCATGGCGCTGGGCCTGTGGCTTTCCCCTCAGTGCTCAACTCTCCTGGCATTCTGCATGCTCCAGACGGGCAGCAGTCATCTCATAGCCATCACGGGGAAAGTCCTTGGGATGTCTCCCAGCTACTCCGAGGCATGTGCCCTCTTCATGTCCAGAAAGAAGCTTCCACACCCTGAATTTGTTAGAGGGAGTCCTCGGGGCAGACTTCCCAGGCTGGTACATTGATAGAATGTGTGCTTGCTAGAAGGAAGAGGTACTGCTCACACTCAAGTGCTCAGGAACCTTTCTCTAGGTACACTTACTGGGGCCCTACTTTAGGAACCCTGACTTGAATGTGGAAAGAGATGAGTCTGGAACATGCCGCTTCTGGAGATCTGGCTGTGGGTGAGGGGAAGGTACAGTGATGGGGTCATAGAAACAGCAGAGTGACCATGTGCCTCACCCCCTCCCCAGGCTGGAACGAGCTGCTGATCGCCTCCTTCTCCCACCGCTCCATAGCTGTGAAAGATGGTATCCTCCTTGCCACTGGCCTGCACGTACACCGGAACAGCGCTCACAGTGCTGGGGTGGGCGCCATCTTTGACAGGTAGGCTGGGTGGCGCTGTCTTTGATAGGTGGGCAGGATAGGTATCATCTTTGATAGGTAGGTGGAATGGATGCCATCTTCAGCGGGTGGGAAGAGTGGGTGCCATCTTCAATACATGAGTGGTGTAGCATCATCTTTGATGGTATGTTGGTTGGGGACTATTTTTGATTGGTAGGCTAAGTATGGATTGTGTTCAACGGGTAGGTTGGGTGGGTACCTTTTCAATAGGTAGGCCATCTTGAATGGGTATCTGGGTGGGGGGGGGACTATTTTTGACAGGTGGAGACAGGCCCCTTAGTCTCTTCCTGCTCTGTTGGACATAGCCTCTGCATAGGAAAGACATTAATGTGAAAAATGCAGGCCAGACATATGGAGACTACTGTCTGTGGAGTCAAGTGTCAGGGGAATTGAGGCCACAGGCAGCCCTCTTTCTTTGTGAGCTGACTATCTACAAGTATAACAAAAACAGATTATGCATGCCCCTGGTACGGTTTTTTAAGTGTCAACATCTGGCACATCTCAGCCATAAGCACGGTTGTCATCCTGGGGTGACCTGTGCCCTGACCTATCTATCACTGAATAACTGGTGTTTCTGATCTGATATTACTCACAACCCCAGTAGACCTGAGTCTGGAAGGCACCTCTGCACCTGCCTTAGCTGCTTTTTAGAAACATGCTCAAAGGAGCAGGCTGCCTTGTGTGCAGCCGCGTGCAGAAGCCACCTGGCCTCAGCCAGTTACGCTCAGTTGCGATGCCTGTCTTACTTATCCCCACCAGGTGAGGGACTGTAACTGCCTGTCCTTCTGTCTGGATGCCCTTGGTATATAAGCGAAGGGCCTGTGCCAGACCTCAGTGTTCTAGGGACCTGGATGCCAACTGCTGCCAGCTGAAGTTTGAGGGGTTAGGGATAGTGCAGGGGCATAGGGCAGTGAGTGGGAATGAGCAGGCCCATAAGAGGAAGTGGGTCAGTGGGTGAAGCAAGTGAGTCCCTGAGCTCCTGAAATTGGAGGTGAGCAGAGCCACCTACCAGTCCTCTGGGATATCGAGGACAGTATACAGACTGAGCTCTTCCCAGGGAAAGGCCAGTTGGAGCACACAACACAGGTAAATGCTAACCTCAGTTCATTACCATGCTCTGTGCTGCAAGCCTTTGACAAGCTAACATTTGGGGCCACTCCACAGGGGAAGGTATTGGAGCTTAGCCTTATGGGGTCTGATTTGGGGAAATGTGAAGTGACAGTACTGGGGCTTTATGCTTATATCTTCTGGGGATGCCAAGTGCTGGTTGGAGAGGCCCTAGCTTATCCTTGCTGTCACAGTGAGTGGCCTGTGAAGACTGATCCTTGGTGCCCAGTGCATCCAATTATTCTTGGTCTACTTTGGGCTTCATGAGGCCAGTGGCTCTTCCTTGGTGGGGCTCTGGTAAGGATGTGTCTAACGTGGACCCTGGCACCTGCTTTTTCCTGCAGGGTGCTGACAGAGCTGGTGTCTAAGATGCGTGACATGCAGATGGACAAGACGGAGCTGGGCTGCCTGCGAGCCATTGTCCTGTTTAACCCTGGTACGGTCCTCCCACCTCCCATGTGCTCAAGGGCGTGGGAAGCTTTTCAATTGCTCTGCTAATGCCTTGACCTTCGGGCCCAGTGTCCACATCACAACAGACACCAATCTCCTGCCTCCACTCGTCTGGAGACTTAATGGAGAGGCTCAAGTGGCACTCTATGTGGCCTGAGTATGCACTTGACATTAGTGCTCTCCAGCTGAGCCTCGTGGGCTCTGCTGTCCACAGTGGTCTAATGTTAGAGTGAGCTCCCAGGATGGGGTTGGTGGTCAGTCCATCTTGTAGGTGTCCTGAGGGTAGCTAACATGCATGTCTCAGGCCTTGGCCTCAAGGAAATGTGGGATCAGGGCAGAGCTACCTCTTCAGGACAGCAAGTCCTCTGGAGCTTCGGTGTTTGGGGCCTCCAAGCTGTTGCTGTCACAGAGGCTGAGGCTGTCTTCTGTGTGGGACCATGAGTGGCGTGGGAGGCTGTAGTGTGAGGAGTGACCCAGGCCTGTGCTCACAGCATTGGGTTGGTAGCAGATACAACTGGTGGCCATTCCACATGGTGATGGGAACACACAGCTGAAGGTGTGGGATTCTTGTTGGGAAGAAATTCAGGGATTCAAGGGATGGCCCATGAGTTTGGGGGGGAGGGCTCTGACTAGGCCCTAGTAAGCTGCTGAGGCTGGGGTGGAGCACTTGCTGCAGCAGGATATGCATGGGCTTCTGTATTTGAAGGTTCATCCTTGTCTGCCAGGGAGGGGTTGAATGTGGGTTGGAAGCTTGCTGATGGGGCTCACCAGCCCTGTGCATGGTGAATAGAAGATATGGAGGGACAGGGACAAGGAAACCCCAGATAGATCACCAGGCTGTAATTCCTGTGCCAACCTGATAGTTTTTCAGGTGAGGTCTGAGTGGCCTGTCTGGAGGCATGGCCCAGAGAGGCCTGGGCCTGGGACTATGAGGAATAGGGAGAGACTGTCAGGGACTAGGTCAGTTGGAGGTATCTTATGTATTCCAAGGAGCTCCTAGGCCCCAAGGGACCCCCAGCATTCTTACTGGCACACTGTGCCCCGATGTGTTGATGACTGTGGCTGTGGCTTCTTTGCAGCCTGTATTGTGGTCAGTGTCTAGGCTCTGAGGAGGGGCCTCCTGGGCTCACTGTGCGGAAAGACCCTCAGGGAAGGGCTTACAGCTTTCTTTCTTTCTTTCTTTTCTTTTCTTTTCTTTTCTTTTTTTTTTTTTTTTTTTTTTTTTTTTTTTTTTTTTTTTTTTTTTTTTTTTTTTTGGTTTTTTGAGACAGGGTTTCTCTGAGTAGCCCTGGCTGTCCTGGAACTCACTTTGTAGACCAGGCTGGCCTCAAACTCAGAAATCCACCTGCCTCTGCTTCCCAAGTGCTGGGATTAAAGGTGTGCACTACCACGGCCCGGCAGGCTTACAGCTGTCACTGGGGCCCCGGGCCCAAGGGCAGTGAGAGGAGAAAGATGGTTATTTCTCATGGCCACCTGGAGAAAGATGGGGAAACTAAGTCCTTGAATGACAAGGTACTGGTTCAAGTGACTTTCAAGTGGCCAAGTGGAGGCAGATATGACTCTAGAACACCCATCCTCCTGGTCTGGGAGCTATGGGTCTGCATGGCAGCCATATCTAGTTGTGTAGCATACACACTCTCTGTTGTGCAGCGTACACACTCTCTGTTGTGCTTGTGTGGCTAGGAGAGAGTTTGGGGGCTCTGACCTGACGCCATTTTTCTCTACAGACTCTAAGGGGCTCTCCAACCCTGCTGAGGTGGAGGCGCTGAGGGAGAAGGTGTATGCATCACTAGAAGCATACTGCAAACACAAGTACCCTGAGCAACCGGGCAGGTGAGCTCCGCCTCCACCCTCGGACAGCCTCCTGCCTCTACCCTTGGGCTCAGCCACGAGTTTCCAAGGCCCTTTGTATGCCACAGAGCAATGGTGTCCTCTCAAACCAGCCCTGGATGCTTTGCAGGCTTTGAGCAGGAGCTAGGCAGCCCTTGGACTCACAAGCTCTGAGGACAACCCACTTTCTCCTGTACCCAGCTGAAAGAATCGATCCATTTTTTAGTTCATAGTAGGTCCTTACTATTTATGAGTCTGAAGCCACCTGTTAAGTGGCCTGGAAATGCCAGCACAGTGTAGGTGCTTTACAGTTGTGCATAGTAAGTGGCTGAGTCTGGAGAAGACGTTCTGTCTACTGGCGTGAGGAAGACTGGCATCTAGTCGTGTTCAGGTCTCCTGGGCTGGGTGCATAGTCTAGTGTTAGGCACACAGTTGGTGCCCTGGAGAAATGGTGCATTCCAAGGGTTCAGTTCTGCTTCTTGTTGCAGTCTCCCAGTCTGCAGGCTAGGTGTGAGCATGGTGGTAGAAGACTGGGCAGATGAGCACACTGACCCATCCTGTTGCCTGGCACACACATGGTTAACTGTCCACACTGCTCTTGAGCCCTCATCTGGTTTGGTTTAAAGTGAAACTTCCCGGAGGAGGACAGGAGGGTGGCAGCGGCTTGTTTTTCCTGGCTTCCTGCCTTAGCCCATCTCGCCAGCTCAGCAGAAAACAGCCTGTTCTCTGGCGCCTCTCCAGCCTCCAAGCTACGCTTGTGCCTTTAAACTGAGGCCTGTGGGGCAGCCAGCCACAAGGCTTCCTCCCTGGAAACGAAAGACATTGGTAATAGTTAATGAGGCCCAGAGTCCCCTCCAGTATATAGGGAGGCCCCCAGCAGACAGAGGTCACATGTGGGACCCCAGGTCCTGTCCCCATGCCACACTGTCCTCTCTTTTCTGTCCATCTTCCATAAGTTCTTAGTCTCCTTTCCCATGTCTATGAAAGTCGTTTGCCCAGGAAACACTCCAGGGGTAAAGGAACCCAAAGGCTTCCCTAGTCCTCCCCAGGGAGATGCTCCTGCTGAAGCACAGAATCCCCCAGCTCACTACTGGTTCCACCTCCAGTGGGGGTCTCCACCCTGTGGTCTGTCAGTCACCCCAAGTACCATGTGTATTGCTACCAATGAGGCTGCCCACAGATCTCTCTGTTGCCTCTTCCTAGGACATGCCCCACTGCCTCTAGAGAGACAGCTGCTCCTGCAGAGGCCTCTCCAATGCACAAAACACATTCATGCTCTTACCTGCTGAAATTTCTGTCATGGCTCCCCATTGCCCACGGAGCAAGCCCGCACTTGTAACTGTTCTCTCAAACCCTGTTGGGCCTGTCCTGGCCAACAGTAGTCTTACCATTGGCTCTTCCTTTCATTTCAGGGCCTCATGGATCTTGATGCACCTCACCCTTCAGCACCCCTACCGCACCCCCACCCCACCCCTGCCACTCCTCTGCCCCTGTGCTCTTTTGTCTCCGGAGCCTCCTTTCTCTAGTTTCCCACTTCTTCCTGAAGGATCAGCTTAGGCAGCTTCCTATGTAGACCAGATTCAGGTCCCAGGCACTGGGCTCGGCTGGTCTCCAGGGAAGCTACAAGTCACCAAGTAGATCAGGGAGCACTCCAAGGGGAGCACTCCCTGCCTCCTGGCTTGTCCTTACTCTGTTCTGTCCTGCAGGTTTGCCAAGCTGCTGCTCCGCCTGCCTGCACTGCGTTCCATCGGGCTCAAGTGCCTGGAGCACCTGTTCTTCTTCAAGCTCATCGGGGACACGCCCATCGACACCTTCCTCATGGAGATGCTGGAGGCCCCACATCAAGCCACCTAGGTCCCTGCTGCCATGTGCCAGTCCCGCACCCTGCCTGGACACAGCTGCTCAGCTCTAGCCCTGTCCCTGCCCTTTCTGATGGCCCATGTGGATCTTTGGGGTGCAGTGTCCCTGTGGTCCCAAAAGATGCATCACCATCCTTGCCATCTTTACTAATGCTTGCCTTTGGCCCAGGGCCATGGCAGAGCTGGTGTGACACCTGACTAGCCCCTGCCCTACATCAGGTTCCGAGGCTATGCTGCTGTCACCCTGAGGGCCGTGGGGTACGTCATGGGGCCTTCAGCACCTGGAGCTGAGAGAACTGGGAGAAGGGCTTGTTCTGGTTGCTGGTTGCTGTCGCTGGTTCTCAACATCCCACGTGGCACCTCTGTTTGGAGTGCTCCATCTTTGCCTGTTCAGAGTCCTGGTACCCAGCTAGGGTGGGAATCCACCTGGGGTCAAGAGGGAACAGGTGGGGCAGGTCATACCCTCCTGGGTCATAGCTAACCTGTGAAGCCTCTTTCCAAAGATACCCTGAGATAACACCCTGAGCAAGATTCTGGGACCACCTTGAGGCCGCGTGGACTGGCGGTCCTCTGCCGTGTCCCCCAGTTCCTTTTTATGTCATTGTCCCCTGTCACGTCTCACCAACCCAGGGTTAGCCAACTATAGTAGACTGGCTTTTCTGTATCACAGATCTTCCTTTCTGATCTGCAAGGTGGCGCCACGGATCATCCTGGAGGGCTGCCCTGGCTCATATAAAATGGGGTTTCCGCCTTAGTGGTCCTGTGGGACACTGGACATCCTGAGGCTTAGGGAAGAGAGGAGGGCTGTTGTCCCGGTTTTGGGAAAGGGGGCCTGAGGGACTTGGAGATGAACCATGCAGACATGGCAGGTGACGGTCCTGGTGTGGCTGACTCAGCAGACTCTGTGTGGGACTCTAGCATGGGCCCTTTCTTGTACTGGCCACTTCTGTTAGAATCCTGACAGGGACTTTCTGGGACTCCCTCTGGTATGGTGTTGCCTGTGGACAGTGTTTGCCCAGAGTCTTACCCAAGACTTCTGTCACGCCTGCTCAGGTGGCAGGCTGCAGACTTAGGCTTCAGCCCTGTCCCACGTGGCTCTGAGTGTGCTTCTCCAGTTGACTAGCCTTGTTTGCACTGTGGGGCCTCCTTGGGTGCCAGTCTTCATGATAGTCTCAGACTCCAGGGGTCCGGGTTTGTCAGGAGCAGGTGCCTTAGTGGGTATGGCCATATTGCCTTCCCAATAGCTGGTCTCCCATTTGTGAATGGAGTGGGAGAGGGAAGGCCCTCATGAAACAGACCATGTAGGGGATTAGATCTAGAGGTGGTGGGTGGGAGGAACCAGTTTCCTGGGCTCTGTAGGGAAGGATACATTGATTTTCCACCTCTTCAAAATCCTAAACCATAGCCTGCAGAGGCACCTATAAAAGATTCCAGAAACATCTTCCCTGTACCCCTTCTCTCCATGTAGTGGCATGGAAGCTGTCCATGGGGACATCACAGTTCCCAGGACCGGCTGGCTGCCCCTTTCCTGGGCTTTCCTAGAAAATCTGTACAGCCTTTGGGGCTGGTAGCATCAGGCAGAAGAGCAGACTCCCCAGTCCATACCTTGCACTGTGCCTTCTGCAGGCCCCCCTCTTCCATTGTTCATGCCAGCCCCATTCTACACTGTGCTCTGTCCCTCTGAGCCACTGAGAATGCTCAGTGACTCCAGCAGAGAAAGTCCTGGGACTGAGCCATGTCTGAGCTTGGCTGGCCGTCAGGCACCGGGGCCTTGGCCGCAAGCCCCACTGGCCCACATAGCCTTACCTGCCACTGCTTGTCACTATAGATTCCCTGGTGATCTTCCTGCTCCCTTAGCCTCATTGTCACTGTCATTAAGGACAGTGCTGTTTGTTTGCAGTGGTGGTGTGGGGCGTAGTGTCACCAAGGAGAAAATTGGGGCTTCTTTTAACCAGACCTTCAGTTGTGTTACCAATATGGCTCAGTTAAGGTGATTATAATTATTATTGTTATTCTGTTGGTTGAGCAATCTTTAATTTTCTAAAGATAGCACTAACATCAGCTCATTAGCCACCTTGCGCCCATCCCCACCTCAGCCTGGTTGGATAGCAGCTGCCACCATGTCACACAGCACACGTGATTTCTACACAGCAGCTTCTGGGACATATTCCTCATGTGTGTCGCCATGCTGCTTGGATATTCATTTGGGGTCCCTGTGGCTGAGAAGCAAAGATGACCACAGGGCCTGTGGCAGCTGCTGGCCTGTGTCACCCTGAAACAGTCATTGGGGAAATTTGGCCCCACGCCCTCAGTTTTCCAAACTTCAGCATCCCCAGGATACTGGGAAACTTGGTGACAGTGCCAAGAGACACCCAGGCCCCCTCCCCTGGCATCCCAGGATACCCGGCCAAAGCAGGCACCCAATGGCTAGTCATCTGCTGTCCCCATGCTCGCAGGTGTGTGGTGTGAACACAGATGTGCTATACAGAGACTGCCCACCAGCGACGGGAGATGCGGCACAGTTACTGATGTTTTGTGTTCTTTTTAATCAAGACTTTCCCATTTTCCTGTACATTTGCTTCTCGTGAGCAAGGACCTGAGGTCCCCTTCTGTGGGGAAGTCGGGCTCTGGTGACTCTATGGAGGCAGGGGATGCATCTATTTTCAGATGCTTCAGGGCTGGAGTGCCCTGATCTCTAGCCATGCCTTAGCTGGGATGTGCAGCCACCGTGGGGAGGAGGCACGTCCGCAGGGAGTAAAGATAGAGGAATGTTTAACGCACCGGGAAGGGTAAATGAATCTATTTTTGTACAAATGTAATTTTATCCCTCATGTAAACTGGATGGCATGGTGGGGGACCTGTTTTGTTTCTGCTTTGAGTGTCAAGAAGCATTGGGACACCCTGACGCCGAGACAGCAGAGGAGGCCCTTACCAGGAGGCTGACAGCTCGTGAGAACAGCACAGACAGACACTTCCTTTGGTGGGAGGGAGGGCCACAACGGGCAGGGTTTCCTTCCCCTTCTTGGTGATTTGAACAACCTTGCTCTGTCCTCGATGCCTGCCTGCCGGCCTCTGACTGTGAACTGACTTCCCTGGCACAACTGCTCTCTGGGACATTTGTGATGCAGACGCTGGGGGTTGATGAACAGCAGTCTCAGGATTGTAGAAAAGAAACAAAAACGTGAGAGGAAAGACAAATATGAGCGTTTCAAAATATATCTCCATTCAGTTCTCATCTGTCCTGTGTTGGGGAGTCCAGTCTGGGGCAGAGGGAGTGGCGGGTCCTGTGGTCAGCTCCAGTCCGCAGCTTCCTTGGGGAGGGTCTTCTCTTCCAAGTCTGCTCTGCTGTGATGCCCTGGGGCCCCTTTGAGGCCTGTACAAAGCCATTCACAATCTGTGTTGCTACCTGCTCGGTCCTGGCTTTTCTGCACCCGGCTTCTATTCCTGTGCTAGCTCAAGTGGACAGGAGGTTCACATGGAGGGGCCCAGATACGTGATGTCATCTAACTGCCCGATTAATTACAGGTTAACAATGCCCCATCTGTGCCATCTCGTGATAAATGCCCTTTGTCTCCGTGCTGTCTGCAGGTTGGGCTGCATCTGACTCCAAGTTTGGTGACACTGCTGTGTCATCTCACGCCCCTCTCTGCTGATGGATTCACTCATGGGAGACATTGAGTCCCAGTCTGAGGCTGGGAGCAGTGGGACCTAAGGGTTCTTGTGATGTTGGACAACTGTTTCTAACTGTGGCCAGCAACCTGCAGAGCCAGGCTCCTTGAGGCCCCTGCCTAGGAGCGCACTATCACAGTGCACTTCCATACACGCCACTGTAATACCCTGTGTATTTCCCCCCCTTGGCTGCAGAGGGCAACGGGAAGCTGGAGCCAGACTTTTGGGGCTCAGGACCTTCATACTTCCATTCCCACTTCCCCAAGCACACAAAAAGAAAAAACCTTGAATGAACCCCAAAACAAAACAAACAAAAAAAACCCTGCTATTCCCTGAAATAGCCTTCCATTGGTTTCTAGTTAGTGGGACTTTGCAAGATGGAGTTTCTCCTCTTTACGAAGAGGGTCTTTGTCCTGAACCCGGTCTTCCCCTGGCTAGAGTCAGTGTCACCCCCAGGTTCAGTGTGGACCTTTGGCAGACTAGAGGTAGGGGACCTGCAGGGTCTCTGAATTGCTGAGCTGCCTACTCGATGCCTCTGGGTGAGTCCAGCCCTTCTGCCAGCCCACTCAAGTCCTCTGTGATTAAATGTTTGTGCCCAAGGGTCATGCTGGCCCCACTCCTTGGTCTGGAGAGAGGTTCATCTCTGAGGAGTGGTGAACTGGCTTCTGACCTGGCCTCTGTAGTGGCCTTGCCATGCATTAGAAGCTAGATCAGTCCTCTATTGGCCCTAATACTTCTACAGAAGTCAGAAAGAACAAGGGCCTCTGTGAGAGGCTTCAGGTCGGGCAGAGAACAAGGTGACAACCAGCTGGACAACAACGGCAGGAAGGAAGGACAATTCTCAGGGCCCTTGGTGCTGGGTTTTAGTGACCCACAGGTAATGGGATGAGAAGGGACTGAGGGAGGCAAGTCTGGGTGGGCCAGGCCTGGCTCTAGCTCAGGTCTCCCTGGGGTGATACATGGGTCTGACCTCCTCTAGGGACATAGTACTGCAGAATGCTACACCAGCTGAGCAGGCCCAGGCTGCCTGCTGGCATCACTTGGCAACCTTGTCTAAGGCCTCCTTACTGCCTCTGGTTGCCATGGCAATGCCTGCCCAGGGCAGTCCCTCTGGACCAGAGATGCTGGGCTTGATAAGTTTATCAGCAGTAGAATCAGGCAGTGGCAGGCTGAGCCAGCCTCTAGGCCTGTGTAACCTGAGAGGCCAGGGTGGGGGTAGGGCCTCAGGTCTGGGGACACATGATGTTTGCATGGAATATAACCAAGCCCCCATTTTCTTTCTCTGGTATTATGCCCAGTCCCAGGAGCCAAGGGACAGGAAAGAACAGACCTGCCCATCAGCAGGTAGTAAAGTGAGTGTGTTGGTGGTAGTAGTGGGCATATCTTGGAGCAAATGGGGCTAGCCTTGTCTCCAGGCCTGAGGACAGCAGTGCCATGCAAGTGTTAATGTGTGTCAGGAAAGTTGGGCAGGTAGGGATCAGAGCGTTTCGGGAGTCGAGGGAGGTGGCAATTCACAGAGGGGAGTGCATCCTGGCTGACTCCAGAGTGAAGTGGATGGTCAGCTGATGGAGAGGCCCAGAGAAATGCCAGGAGAAGCTCTCAGGGGTCGAAGATGAAGGCCCAGCTTGCCAGTCCTTTCAGAGCCCTGGGGGCAAAGAAGCTGCCTGGAGTGCTGTGCCAATATGGATGAGAAGCCTGAGGCTGTGGAGGCTGTCCTGGGTGACCCAGGATTGACCACAGCATAATCAGTTCCCAAATGTAAGGTAGCACTGCCCCCTGCTGGAGATATTTGGACAAGGTTGATTCCTTCCAGGACCTTCTGGTTCCTCTTAAGGCCTTGTTCTTTGCAATGTACTCCATCCCTCACGATTAGAATACTCCTAGTCCCAAGGCGGACAATTCACCATGCTGACAAGAGCAGGGCTCAGCAGGGTTATAGCATCTGGAACGTTCAGGACCCTGGAGAATGTGCAAGGCTAGGCTCACATCACCAGTGCTTGATAGGCAGCAGGGAAAAACCTTGGGTCTGTTTCCCCATCTCTGATAAGGACAGGATCCCCACGCCCAGGGCCCTGGTAACAAGAGACCTGGTCATGTGGGAGATGGTTTTTAGGTGCCACTGCTGTAAAGAGGCTCTAGCACCGGCGCTGAGGTAGGGCCATTTGGATTCAGATACCAGCCTTGAGACCCACCTTGAAGACTGGGGCTGAGGGCCCAGATCCCAGGAAAAGGCACCATTTTCCTTGCCTACTGGAAGAAGGGTCAGGAAGATGAGGTACCATAGCACCCTCAAAGGTGAACAGTGAGTCTCAGAGCTGCCTGAGGAGGTCAAGTGGGAGAAAGCTTGGGACTGAGGAAATTTGATAGCTCTCCTCCCTCCCTCTTTCCATCCCTCCCTCCCTCCATCCATCCTTTCTTCCTTTTCTTCTCTCTCCCTCCTCCTCCTTCTTCCCATCTCCTCTCCTTCCCTCTATCCTTCCCTTTATCTCTTACTCCCCCCTCCTACCCCTCCCTCTTTCCCTCCTTCCACCTCTTCTTCCCTCTCTTCCCCTCCCTCCCCCTTTCCCCTCCTATCCCCTCTCTCCCTCCCTCCATCCCTTCTTTCCTCTCTTTTCCTCCCTCTCCCTCTCTTCCCCATCCCTTCCTTCTATCCTTCCCTTTATCTCTCCCCTTTCCCTCCCTCCCTCTCTCCCCCTCCCTCCTCTTCTCCCCTCCCCTCTCCCTCCCTTCTGGCCCTTCTTTTATCTCTCACTCCTTTCCTTCCCCCTCTCCTTTCCTCTCTCCCTTCTTTCATCCATTTTGCAATCTTTATGCCACCATCTATCTTTCTGTCTCTCCAACCACTCGTCCACCGTACACTCAGCTGTTCTTCTACTCTTCCATTTGTTCACTCAACCATCTGTACATCTGCCCATCCATCTTTCTATCTACCCATCTATCGGCTCTCTGGAAATTTCTAGGGTTGGGTCCCATCCTGAGGGAGCTTTATCTGTCCCTCCTGGACAGGAAGGCATCATCAGCCAGAATCCCTAAGACTCTAGGTTACTTTCCTCCTAGCCCTGTCACCATCAAATAGTGTGGCTGATGCTGTGAGTCTCACAGCAAAACACCAGCCCCAACATCCTAGGTGCTGAAAGATGAGGGAGCTCTGTCCTCTGGAGCAGATGGCTGGAGTATCACCTATCTGTTTTCCTGTTGTCAGCAGCTATCAGTGTGTGGTCCAGCTTGTGTAGGGCAGCAATGGTACCCCATCCCCTGGTGTGAGGGTCAGGAAGCCAGGCCTGGGCTCAGGTCCAACTCACGGAAGCAGACAGTGTTGTTTCCCTGGCTTCAGGCTCTCACCTGTGGGTACTGTCAAACATGGCAGTTATTGTCCTCTAGGACACAATCACAACGATAGCCAAGAGCTCAGGCTAGAAATTGTCCAGGAGAAAGGGTCACTACTCTGGGTCATCTGGCAGGCCTCTGCTCCAAGGCCAATGCTCTGGATGAAAGCAGGCCCAGGCCTGCCTTGGAGGACCTCACGCTGTGGGGATGGAGCTACACACTCAGGGCCTGCAGCCCAAGGCTGGGTCTGCTTAGAGTCAAAACACAGAGATGGAGGGAAGGAGGGCAGGAGGATTGGCAAGGAGCACAGCTGCAGTAGCCACCTTCCTGTTGCTGTAGGCCTGGTTGTGTGTGTGTGTGTGTGTGTGTGTGTGTGTGTATTTATGTCTGTCTCTGTGTGTTTTACACACTAAATTCCAAAGACGCACTTGAGGATTCAGAAAGAAGAGAGGCTGTTGCTGCCAGAGACTTCTAATAGTCCCATTGGATGTAGGGCTGAAGGCAGCCATTGTCAAACAAGTGTTTAAATGCTGAAGATGGCCCAGTAGTCATCATCCATGGAGTGCATACTGCAGGATTGAAAACTTACATCTACCTCAAACCTTGCCAGGGAAGACTTATCAGTTATCACACCTTTCCCTGATAACTCCAAGCTAAAAGTGACAAAGAAGTCCTTTGATGACCACCTCCCACCCCGTACCATGCCATACTGCTCAGCAATGAGTGGGTGGGTGGGGTTAGGGGCACCCTGAACACACATGGAAACACCCTAAATGCTTCACATGATGGAAGTATCAAGGAAACCCCTTCTTTGAGTGTGCTTGGGGCTCTTCGGAGAGGAAGGCAGAGTTGGTGAAAGCCTTTGGTAGAGCAGTAAAGCCCTTTTGGGCTATCCGGGGGTCAGTGGGCACTTGTCAGTGTCTTAGGCTTCTGGCATCATGAGACAACCCACTGCACACAGGAGGTGAGGAGCTCCCAGGTAGAGGTGGAGGGAGGACATGGTTAGTCTGTGTCCTAAGAGTAGAGCCTCTCTGGAGGGCAAGACAGCCGCCTGGTGGCTTGGCAGCAGGGGAGGGTGCCATGCCGGAACAATGCAGTAATTGGATTGTAGCTAGAAGTTTGAAATCTACAAGGCTGTGCTCATGTAAATAAATGACTGAATAAATAAACAAACAGCAGGGAAGAGGAAGGGAAATTACAAACAAACTTTGCCAGATACAGCGTGGAAGCGGATATGGAGTGGAAGCTTCCGTTTGTGCCTGAGTGTGGGGCCCGCACAGTGACTTCCCCAGAGAAGCCTGGTGTGCAAGGGAGAGAAAAGTGACACTGTCACCCAGGGCTACACTGATAGCACACCCACCATCACCCGGATGGACATTAGCCTTCTCACTTGACCAGTACCAGGGGAAACAAGTAGGGAAGATTAACTATCAATCACTCTTTTCGATCATGGTCCATGTGTCATGCTGTTTCTGGACTCATCACAGGGGGAGGGGTGGGTGGAGCAGAATATGCTGTGTAGCAGAGTTGCATATCTCATGGCATTTGGGAAGCAGAGAGGGAGAGAAGGAGGGTCCAGGGCAAGCCATGACCTTTAATTTAGGTCCCCTGTGAACTTCAGCCAGCCACCAGCTCCCGACTGCCCATCTAGAGGGTTAATCCAATCACAGAGTTCGTGGCTTCAGTCTCCCCTCACCCCTTGGTAGTGTCACTAGCTGAGGACCACATATTTAACACGTGAGCCTTTGGGGGGATATGCTTGATACAGAAAAGCCAAAACATTCCATTCAAAGTCTCGTGTCAGTCTATCACTAAGGGTCCTGGAAGTCTGGAGCAGTCCCAGTACAAGCTGGCCATGGTGGAATACTCCGGATATTCCTTCACTCAGGAGGCCAACGCAGGAGCATTGCATTCCGATTTTGAGGCCTGGCTGAGCTATACATACCAAGAGCCTTTCTTTAAAAAAAGAAAAAAAAAATCAGTCCAAGGCTCCCTCTGCATAGACCCCAGTAGAACCAGGACGGCAGCAATATACTTCCATCATACAGAGGCAGAGCAGAAATGGACCAGGAGGAGTGCACCAGATGAACCCCACACGGGGCACTCCAGACACCTTAAGGTTATCAAAAGAGATGGCCTGAGAAACCCAAGGAGATATGGTGAGTAAATGTGACACAGTGACATGATCACAAACTATCAATACTACCTCAGTTAAGGGATGTGTTAAACATAAGACAGAGGGGAGAGACTGAGGCAGGAGGAGGAAGGATGGGAGGATGAAGGGAGGAGAGAGGGAGGAAGGAAGGGACTGGAGGGAGGCAGACACTAGGCATGTGCAGAATCTTTGTTGACAGCAAGTCTTCAGCAAACCTAAAACCATTCTAAGGTTTAAAAGTGTATTTTGGGGTGTGGTCATTCTACAGTACCTATTGCAGGGCTTGTTAGAGCCACCAGGAACTAGGCCTGGCGGTTTTTGTTTAATGTTTTTATTAGCATATATTAATTCTATATAATAGTAGGTTACAGCCAAGTGTGGTGGCACACACTTGATTCCGAGGACTCGGGAGGCGGAGGCAGGCAGATCTCTGTGGGTCTGAAGCCAGCCTGTTTACATGGTGAGTTCTAGAGAAATTGCTGCCTGTGTGTTTCCTTAGAAACAGTCTGTTGACAGAAGGCCTGTGAGATACCGTAGCTATAATAAATAAGGGCATGGCTTTTCTAAAACCCCCTGCGGCTTTGTCCCTATCCAAGAAGATAGGGAGGAAGAGGCCAGAGCAAGCACCCTGTGGTGTGGTGAGAGCAGAGAGAGTTTCCTGGGATAGCACGTACTCCTCTTCGTTCACTCCTCTGCTCCCCACTTCTAAACGATTCCCTTGCTCAGGTGTGCTGAGCACCTTTATAAAGTGACCGCTGGCTTGCAGGTGACCACAGGGGCTGTCTCATCGCCTGACAACTCAGTGCTTTCTGTGTCCGTGACTAGCTGACACAGAAGCTGTTACAAATCTAAGGGTGTCGGTCGATAATCAAAGCGCTGTGGCAAGGGGGTATCCACAGTGTGAGACACACGGCACTTCAGAGCAGAACGGCACAGGATGGGGGTGAAGGGCAAGTTAGCTCTCTAGGACTAAAGGGTCCTGGGGTGAGCAGGTGGAGACTTCTCCATGGCTTGAGGGTCACGCTGTCATGGAGGACTGTGACTTGCCAGGGCCCTGGGCGGTAACAAGTCAGTGGGAAAGTCCAGGAATCTGACAGTATATGCAAATCAGGTGAGCTTTGAATTCCACTCATATGACATTCTCAACAGCAAAGGAAGGCAGACGTTGCACAATAAGCAAGCAATGGGCAAATGCACTGTGAGGCAGGGGCTACTCTAAGCTGCCGACTGCTTCAGCCAGCAGTGGTGGCCACCATGTTGGGAAGGAAGATCAGAGACCCTGCCTGGGCACAGGAGATGAATGCCAGATGCCTTGTTCTGCTGCAGCGTTAGGACTGCGGAGGGCGTGTCTAACGTGTCTGACAAGCCAATAGAAGAACAACCACCAACCACCTGGGAAGGGCTGAGTGCAGACAGGAGCTTAGCCATCAGTAGTGCCTAAGCATTCCAGGCTTCGGGTCTGACTCTGCCACCACCTTGGCTCTAGTGGCCACTTCTTGTTGGTGGGATCAGGTATCAGCCTCGCTGGCAGAGGCTGGCTCTTCCATCTGCAGAAGTTTAACAGTCTGTCAAGCTGGGGTACAAATCTTGGAGCGGACAGTGGGCTATACGCTGTCTTTCACTTCAAGCTGGGCTAAAGACTGCTCTAAAGGGGAGACTTCCGTGGATTCTTGCATCAAAATAATTTTGAATGGAAAAGGGACTTTACAAACTATATCCTGCAACTGAATTTCCCCCCTTCGTGTCACTAGGGGCAGAATGCTTTCTAGACTCACCACAACCCTGATGTTTTATTCCGTTTCTGTCCCAGAGAGTCCCTTGTGAATTGGGTATTTGTGGTACACTTGTGAAACAGGCAGGGTACATGAGACACCCACGTACCATTTGGCAGCACCCATATCTACCACCAGAGGGCAGCATCACCTCACTAAGTGCGGATCAATCACACAACCCAACCCCACCCCACCCCCTGTTTCCTAGCAACCATTTCCTAGACCCTTGTGCTTTCAAGGCCCAGCTGAGTTCACCTAGGCTGCCCCAGACTCAGGAGGCCAAGGTCCTGCCTGGGAATGGCCTCAGAGGATAGCACAGGCCCTGTTTGTTCCTTGATGGTGTGCAGTGCTGAAGGGTGGGAGAGGCGGGGCGCTGAAGAGGATGACTTCAGCAGACCTTCTATTCCTGTGTCCTAGATAGAGTACCAGTCCTTCAGCATGGTTGGAAGTGTGCTAGAAAACATTGATAACCCCTTGTTGTCCCAGGCCCCCAGGGCCCCAGTGGGGACAGTCAGATGACTGAGTTGAGTGTAGACCCAGAGTAGGGGGGCTTATGGTTCTGTGGGCTTAACTAGCTGTCTGTGCTGGGCCAGGGCAGAACTGTGCGGCAGTTAGCCAGGGCCTCAAGCAATGGGAGACATCTCCAGGCACTGCTTCTCCACATATTCATCTGTTTACCCAGTTATGTATCCATGCATACCTCCATCTGCCCACCCACCCACTCATGCATCCACTACTCATCTGCCCATCTCATCTACTCAAGCATCTGTCTGTGCAGCTGTCTTTCCATCCATCCATCCATCCATCCATCCATCCATCCATCCATCCATCCATCTGTCCATTTGTCCATCCATTCATCTGCCCATCCACTCCTCTACTCAACCATCTATATGTCCATCTATCCATCTGTCTGTCCATCAATCCATCCATCCATCCATCCATCCATCCATCCATCCATCCATTCATTCATCTGTATCTATCCATCTACCACCCATATATCTGTCCCTCTACTTATCCCAGCCCCCATCTGTCCATCTGTCTACCTACCCATCAGCCATCTCACCAACCTATCTGTCCATCTAGCCTATCCACCTATCCATATACCATTGATCTGCCCATTCACACATCTATCTACCTATCCTCCATCCATCTACCTATTCACCCACCCATCCTCCATCTGTTCATCCACCCATCTGTTTATCACTCAGAAAATGCCTTTGGAGGCATGTGGCCAGGTCATGTGTGTGATTCCAAGCAAATGCACAGTTTTTGCTCAGCAGAAAACTCACATGAACCAAATATGCAATTGAAAATTGAAAATTTCCTGCCAGCCACATTAAAACCAGGTGAAATGAGTTTCATATTTTATTTAACCCAGTACGTGAAAGTTTCCATTTCCACATGAATTCAATATGAGCCATAAATACAGGATTTTTTTTTTTTACTTGAATGTTGGTACCCAGTCCTCAAGGCCTGGTGTTATACCTTCCCATGCCAGCACATCTCCCTTGGGCCCTGCCACAGGTCAAGCTCTCAGACCCACTCTATTGTCTGATTAGGGTCTGGAGTGTTCTCCTAGGCTGCATCCTGGCAGCAGGCACAAGCTGAGTGGACCACTCTAGTGAAGTGACCATACCAGTGGGTGAGGGGACTGATAAGTCTTCCCAGTTGACGTGGCAATTGAGCTTGGCACTGAAGGATGAATAGGGGTTCTTCAAAGACAAAACAGGGCAAAGAAAAACTCCAATGTCATTTCTGGTTACGTCTCCAGAAGACCACCATCAGCCGGAAGGAATCAGGTGTGTTCAGTGGCCTTCCCACCAGGCACTGCGAAGAAACCATGACGTGAAGTCTTCCACCACAGCCAAGATCTACACCCTACTGTGCGACATGGAGCCAGGAGACCCTGTTCAGCACCTCTCCTGGCTGCCTCTGCCCTGCCCCAGCCGTCTGGGTGGAGCAGAAATTCACTCTTTCTCCTGCAGGTGGTGCCCTAGAGACCCTGCAGAGCCAGTTGTCCACTGTGGTTGGAGCAGGTCCAACCCTTCCTTTCTGCACTTTGGAGGGGGCTGTGGCTCTTCTAACTGGGTCCAACTACTGTTTCCTTCTGAGATCATCAAGGCTGTTCTCAACCACTGTGTTATGCTTGGGAAGCTTCCAGAAACTTCTCCCATGTGGTTCAGACACAGAGGGAATTCCTGGAACCCATCCGTAAGCAGGCTTCTGCTCTGACAATCTTCCTCAGGTCTAACTGAAATCCCTCTTGCTGCTGGTTCAATGCACTCTTCTTGTGGGGCTGGCTCCTGAGCAGGAGGCAGGAAAGTGTCTGACCTAACACATCCCTCTTCCATCACAGGGTTCCCTCAGCTGGGAGGAGCGCTGCCTGCCTCCATTCCCACCTGCCTGGGTGTCCCAGGAGGCAACAAGTGGGACCCCACAGATATGGTAACACTAATATTCAAGTCTAAGTTCTTAAGTGAAAGGAAAGAAGTTGAGGTCCTTCTCAAGAGGGGCCACACCTATTACAGCCATGGCAGCCTTGGGTCCTGGAAGCTACTCCCTGCTACAGAAGCTTCTTGGGGTGAGAGGAGTGTACAGTGGTAGACCAGTTGGATCTAGGTTTTGTCCTGTGTGGTCTTGGGCCCTGGACATGTCATGGCCTCTCTCATGACAACCCCACTTTCCTCCTATAGCACTATGACTTTGCTCCAGGTTTTACCATCTGTCTCTCCTGCTGCCCCCACAGGGCTCACAGGAGATGAGGTGATGACCTCCCTGTCCACCTCACCCTGGAGACACTAGTCAAGGGTTAACTTGGCAGGCTTGGTTTGGCCACACCCTGCACAGTTCCTAAAGGCATGGCTCTGACCCAACTCCTGGTAGGTGACCTCTGACCTCAACCCACTTGGAGAGTCTGGCCTGACAGTGTCTGTGTTTGCCGGACGGTCTCGGGTCACCTCCATGGTCCTTGCTGACAGTGTGATTTATGGTGGGGCCTTGAGCTGCTAGGTCACTTGATCTCAGCAGAGCTGAGACTGCAGTTTTCTATACCGTGCTCAGGCATGTTAGTGCAGCCCACTTCCAGTAACACCCCCTCCCCATATGGAGGCCACAAAGGCTCACCTGGCTCACTCACACACATTCAGGGGACAGTGCAGACAGCACGCCTCCTCTGGATGGGAACCTGTGAGAATGTAGGCTGGTCTCTCCTGGGCTCTGTCCTCTCTGCTGGTGTTTGCATGCATCCTGTTCTAAGCAAGCCCCAAGCATTATGGGAATTGCCGGATGCTCCAAGGCCCTCAGTATATCCCTGGATCTCAGGTGGTCTTGGTAACCCCAAGCTTCAGGGCTAGCATTTCAGTGACTGGTTTGGAGGGCAGGAGACAGAGAGGTGTCACAGGTCATTCTGTCATAGCCTGAGGTTCATAGGCCTTATATTACAGTTGACCCCTTTCATAGCTTGCTGACCCCTTGCTGGCCGCAACTCCTTCTCTTTCCTCTGCCTACTTGGGTTAGCAATCCAGGGCAGGGTAGGGCCAGCATCTCTTGAGATAGTACTGGGGCTTATTGTTTTGTGGGGCAGTCGAGGCTGGCTACTGTTGCCAGAAAGGCTTTCCTGGCATCCAGGAATGGTGGAACATAAAGTGTGACCCTGTGGACAGCTCTCCCAAAGTGCCTGTGGCCTAGTAGTTCCAGGTCCAGCCCTGAGTTGGACATAGCTCTTCTGTAAGAGATGCCTGCCCCTGCATGCCCCTTTGTGGCCCTGTGTGGCCCTTGCTTGCCTTGGAGGCTCTGATTGGCCCCCAAAGCTGTAAAGTCAACCCCCTCTCTCCTCTGCTCCAGTGTCTACCTGGCCAGAGACGGCATTTGTCTCCATGTACTCTCATCCAGGGAAGGGGATCCCGGCTGCCAGCTCAGACAAAGACTGATCTTAATTAAACCTCTAGCCACTGCCTCCATAGTGTGAAGACCCTAGCTACTCGTGTAGTTGGCACGATGCCGTGTCAGTCTGAACATGGGCCTGGTGTTGACCACAGTGCCTTGGTCTCTGCTCAGCTACAGCCTGGCTGAGGCCTCCCCATCTGGGCCAGAGGCAGTGTGAATCCAGAGGCCCCTCAGCTATGTCCCCAGGACCCACGGCATGGTGAAGATGACATGGACTTTAAAGGGTGTCTGATGTGCCTGATTCTTTGAATGTGGCCGCTCCCCCGCCCGCCAGGCTTGCAGACGTGGCTGCCCCCACACTGCCACGTCGCTACTTCCACCCTAGCCGGCAGGAAGCTGCTCGCTCTCGCTCCCTTTTTGTAAATTTTTGGAGGGTTGTTGTTGCAGGGAACATCTGGATGGGGCCCAAGGAACATAATAAAAAGGAGAGAGGCCTGGGGGAGGAGCGGGGGCTGGAGGTCGGAAAAACCATCTGACTTCGCTTTGCGGAGACAGCTGCAATTATGCTGCCGAGGCTTTTGCAGCCGCTTCAGACCACGCCGCTGACGTCAGTGGGAAAATATGAAGCTCTCCATGGTTTGGTGACACAGAACATGAAATACATCCCAAGCTCTCTCCTAGCCCTGCTTGGAGTGGGATGACTGATGGGTTTCCCCGGAAGTGCAGAGTCCAGGGTCTCTCTAGGGATGCACTGGGTTCTCCCGTCCAGGCCTTCCATGTGACAGGAGGCTGAGCACAGAGACAGCTTCATCCCCATTCCTACATTGCCAGTTCCACGGACAGAAGCACCCCTGGCCTTTTCTCCAGCAAGCTCTGTCATCCTCCATCACTCCCAGGACCCAGCGAGGGATGGGGCCGTCAGGGGGTCCTTCTTTTGGTGCTTCCTGTGGTTTTATAGGACTGGCTGTCAGTGCCTCTCATGGTGTCCTCCGATCTCGGCCACTCGCTGAGTACCATGGGGAGGAATGCAGCTCGGACCATCCTTCTGTCCATCCTGACCCAGAACAATTCTGAGCTAGGTAGGTGCCTTGCCCATGTAGTCTCTGTTGTATGAGGACGTATCACAGAGATTTCAGGGTCTCCCAGGGACACTGGCACATGCCATGGATCCAGCTCTTCAGGAGGGGTCCACAGCCTCCCTGCTAGGCCTGCCCACTTCCTGCCCTTGCGGTCAGGCACTGCCAGGGTGGGAAGGCTTGCTGCTCGTGAAGACGTGCTGGGCACAGGTGCTGCTATCTTTCTACATGGTACAGGCATAGGTCTGACAAACAGCCTCATATTGGTTTTGAAAATGTGGCATAAAATTAAGTCTGATGGAGATGGCCCCTGCCCAGGGAAATAGTGTGAGTGTCTGTGGAAGGCTGTGCTTGGGGACCCAGCCCCACAGGGCTCAGGCCCTACAGCTCTGCTGGGTTGAATAAACCTGTGGAGTTTTAGGGTCCTGTGAACCATTCCACAGCTTGATGGTGCACTTTATAGGTAGGAAGCTCAGGTCATATCATTTGTCACTGGGCTTAGACTGGCTGGGCCTCACTGACTCCTGCCTCTGCCGGGATAAGAGGCCTAGGTCCTATAAACTATGTAGCTGTCCTTAGGGCCCTGCTTGGAGCAGCCTTCACTGTGACAGGAGCCAGGGCCCAAGCAATCTGACAAGAAGCCATCTGGCAGCAGGGATCCCTGAGTCACAGCTGGGAGCTGAGCCCCTGGGAGGCCTGAAGGCATTTTTTTCCTATGGAAATAACTGTGGGCTCCAGAGCTCTTGACCCCTCCCACTGCCTTTGGGGGCCCTGGTGTTGAGCTATGCGTTGTTCACCACTAGTGGGGCTGACCACCTTTGTGGGACTTT
The DNA here is from genome assembly GCF_008632895.1 of Mastomys coucha. Taxonomy (NCBI): domain Eukaryota; kingdom Metazoa; phylum Chordata; class Mammalia; order Rodentia; family Muridae; genus Mastomys; species Mastomys coucha. The sequence goes on from NW_022196897.1 coordinate 15,613,512, forward strand.
CAGTCAGCCTGAGTTGAAGCCAGAGGACCACTCCATGGCAGACAGCTGGACTTGGGCCTAGTCATGCCTCAGCGAGAGCTTCTCCTTGGAACCTCTGTTCTGGTGCCTGTTTGATAGAGCCTTCTGGGCAGGCAGCACGGTGGCCATCTTAGACTGGCCTACAAGAGGATGAACCTCACTAAAGTTGTCTCTTGTGACCTGCTCAAGGAGAAGGAAGGGCTGGTCGGCCTTAGGCAATTGTGTTTGTTCTCCTGAGACTGGGAAATGATGTCTGCTGCCTGATGCTACTGCTGGACCCAGAGAGCGGCCACTCTGAAAAATTTTCCAATGGAGTCCTTACCCTGGTTGCCCACTGTTGTGGGAGGCACCTATCTGTCTTGCGTTCTCATTAGGTCTCTGTTGGGGACCCTGAGTGGTCAGTAAGATCCTCTGTGGTGTGCTGTAAGACCTTTGTGTCTTCCAGAGCCAACTGTGATTCCCTAGCCCTGCAGATGCACACTTTGGGTGATGCTGAGGTTGTAGCAGGGGCTTGCAAAGGTCAGGAAGCTGCAGGAGGGCTGAGACATACTCCCACCCCACTTGTAGGCTAAGAGGCTGCTTCAGGCTTCAGGTACCCATGGAAGCTGTGAGCACAGGAGAGGAAAACTTTAAGGAGAGTCGGCCTCTGCAGCTACCACCAAGGAAGCCCACCAGCTGAGCCTGTCAGGCTCAACTTCCTCCTTTGCAGGATTCTGCCGAATTCAGCACATGGACCACAGGGACTGATGGGTGTCCTGTTAACACAGGCTCACCTCTTCTCAAAGCTGTGCGCAGCACCACACACTACCCCCTGTGCATGGTGGACCTCACAGTTATGACGATGACTCTGGCAGTGGTTTGGGGCTCACTGCTCACCTCACTTTTGAGGACATCCTCTAGAAAGTGGGGCCTGGATCAGAATCAAGTCTGAACCTAGATCTGGGGCCTAATCTTGGCCCTTAGGAGCAAGGACATCAGAAATCTGTCCATAGCCCTCACTGATCTTATTGACTCTTTACGAAGGTTATAAGTTCTGAACTTCCCAGGCTCCTATCTGAGAGATCTGCTGAATGACACATGAGATGCTGAGGCCCCAGGGAAGGGAGGTGCCCACTGAGGGTCGTGTGTGTGTGTGTGTGTGTGTGTGTGTGTGTGTGTGTGTGTGTGTGTGTGT
>NW_022196897.1:15614720-15622540 GCF_008632895.1 Mastomys coucha
AGAGAGAGAGAGAGAGAGAGAGAGAGAGAGAGAGAGAGAAAGAGAGAGAGAGGTGTGTGTGTGTGTGTTGTGTGAGGGGGTGGGAGGGAGAGAGGGAGAGAGAAAAAGAGGGAGAAAGAGAGGGGCCTTCTGGAGCTGAGTCCTTAAAAGGCAGCCTTTCTGTAACTTTATGTTCAATCCTTCCAGAATGTTCCAGCACTCATCCTATACATGATAGCTACTCAGTCAATGTCCCAAAGGGTTCTGCTGCATCACTGTGTCCTTTGTACAGTGTTTCCTCCATGTCCAGGAGCAGTGTGGTTGGCTGCAGCCAGACGTCACTAGGCCTGCCTCACCTGAAGGTGAATAAGGACCCTTCCAATCACCATGCTGGGCTTCCCCACACAGCTGCATAGAGCAGTTTATGTGTGGCCACAACATGGTACTATCCTTCCTGGCTCAAGACCCCCATCTGGCTAAGGCAGACCTGCCTCACATTGAGGAGTCAGCCTCAGATGTCATACACTGTCACCCTAAAGGGTTCTTCTGGCCACCTGACCCCTCAGATTGTCTTAAGCTCAGCCAGGCCCCAGTAGTGGCATTCTTCAAGGTGGCCTTTGTGGCTATGGCCCATGTAGTGAGTGCCTGGATCCTCTTTTTGGCAGGAAGATCCAGGTGTGTTTGAGTTGGCTTGGAGCCCAGGCTTCCCCATGCACCTTCCATCCAGGGCAATAACAAGGCGGGGCCTGAGGGGTCTTTGCATGACAAGTTTGGGAGGAGGACTCACCAAGAGGGATATGTGGCCTGTGTATCCTCAGTCTCCTCGTATGTAAGTTGAACAGTGACGGACATTGCCATGGATGCCAGAAAGACACCAGCTACATGCCCAGTGTGAGCCTTACAATTCCAGTAGCCAGGCTGTGGCACACCTGTGCTCTGGCCTTAGCCTTTGGGGCGCTGTATTGGAGAGTGGAATGGTGTGGCCAGGGCTCCCACAATCTACCAGCAAAGCCTATGGGCTGCGAGGAGCTGGTGGGCCCCATTGCCCTTCTGTCTCCTTGTTCCTGTCCCCTCATACAGTCATGATGACTCTAGGCCTGAAGGGAGATGATGGCTTGACAGAGCTGGGGCATCAGTTTTGTTGGAGCAAGAGAAAAATAAACCTCATATAGTAACTTAACCACAAATTTGCAAGCCAACTGGGTGCCCTCTGGCAGGAGGCCATAGAGATGCACAGTGAGACAAGGCAGGCTCTGGTCACTCAGGGACACCTGGGAGCAGACCACACCCTCCAGAAGGGTCTGTGTCAGTGCAGGCTACAAGTCCCTGCTCTTGACCTCTCCATATCGGGGACTCACACGCCCTACCACTCAAGGCTTCTTTTCATTAAGAAAAAAACCTTAAAGACAGGCAAGAAGGCACAGCTTGCACTTCAAGACAGAAACCCTGTGGTCTTCGGCAGGAGCTGCCTCTATCAGCGAAGTGGTGGCATGTGTAGGTCTACCTGAGACCTCTTATTCCTGTCTGTCTGATCATTTCCCTGGAAGTCACTAGGAAGCTTGAAGTAGCATGGTGGTGGGAGTGCCCCTGTTTCTCTTCTGGTCATGATACTTCCCTTCCCAGGCCAGGTTACAGGGAGAGGCTGCTGCTTAGAGCCCTTGAAGACAAGAGTGTCTATAGCGTGCCTTCAGCCTGTTATTTCCTGCTCAGATGGGGCAGGTAAGGCTCCAGAGAATAAAACAAGTTTTCCATTAGGAACAAGGCCAGGTTGCTCATCCTTATCAAGGGCTCCAAACCCCAAAGACTGTGGCTGTGGCCACCTGCATCTGCCTACTCATCTATTAGATGCCGAGATTGCCTACAAGGTCCAGCCTGATTGGTCCTGACACCAAATGCCATGGAATCTCAGCTCTACCTAGGACTCCTCCCCAAGCCTCGGCTTCTAATCTGTGAAATGGGGCAACATTGCCTTCTCAGCATGGGGTTAACACAAAGGCACAGGAGCAAAGGTGACAAGAGTTCTTTGTGCCAGGCTGGTGTTGCCCCAACCAAGTCCGACTTTCTTGCTAGAGGAATGGTCAGGCCACCTCCAGCTGGCCATTCTTGACCCTGGCCAGTTCCCTTTAGACTTGATTTTCACCAGCACCATGAATACTTTCCACCAACTAGACTGGGCCCTCTCTTGACTCACAGCAGCAGCGGAGAATGAAGTCATCAACCAGGGGCATCTTGTCACATTCAGGATGATGTGTTGTGCTGAGCAGCTTTGGAAACTCCTGAAGCCACTGCCAGTATTGACTGGTCTCTCCTGTCTGCTCCTGTGTCCTGCATCTGGGCAAGAGTGAGTCTGGGAGGTAATGGGTAGGCGACAGTTGGGGAACTGGCTGGCTAGTAGGTGGGGTGTGGCCCTGGATACTGGCCAACCTGCAGACTGGGACCAAGATTCTGGGTCAGGCTTGTCTTATGTCAGGACAGCTTGGGCCATGGAACAGAGGCAGCGTTGCCAAAACAAGGTTTAAAACATCTCAGAAAAATATGTGTGGGATTGTTTTCCATGGGACTCAGGCCCAGTACTGGTGTGTTGGGGGTGGGGGAGGTAAGGATTTAGGCGAATGGGGAGTGGGAGGAAAGGAAGAGGCCCCAGGTCCATTGTGAACCTTCCCAGGACTTGGGAGCCCTAGTTTTGTCTTTTCCCGACCCTCCCCCACCAGCAGCCTGGGAACCAGGGCCCTACTCTACTTTCCTGATGGGCAGCTAAGGATAAAGGCAGGGAGTGGCTGGGTCTGGACCCACTGAGGAGTTTGGGGAACCCAGCAATGTTAAGATGTAGGCCCTGAATCCAAGGAAACATCACCAAGAACACCAAGACGTTCTGAGCATGGAGACAGGACAGGGCCTCCTGTGCTTGGTCTTTTGACACAGCCCTTCTAAGCAGCACGTGGGGGCCAGTGAAGCTCACAAGATAGGGTTTCATCTGTCCCCGTACTTATGTGCTGCTCTGTGCCCACTTTCCTGTGTGTGGCCTCGGATACTGCGAGGCTGGCAGTGAGCCCCAAGGTTGTACTCATGCCCAGCTCTTAGCCTGTGTGTGTGTGTGTGTGTGTATGTATGTGTGTGTATGTGTGTGTGTATGTGTGTGTATGTGTATGTATGTGTGTGTGTATGTGTGTGTGTGTATGTGTGTGTGTGTGTATGTGTACGTATATACGTGTGTGTATGTATGTGTATGTGTATGTATTTGTGTGTGTATGTATTTGTGTGTGTATGTGTCTGTGTGTATGTGTTTGTATATGTATGTGTGTGTATGTGTATGTATATACGTGTTAGTGTATGTGTGTGTATGTGTATGTATTTGTGTGTGTATGTATGTGTGTGTGTGTGTGTGTATGTTTGTGGTATCCTGGGTTCTCTTCTGCCTGGCTGTTCCTGGAGAGTGGGTGAGGCTACATCTGAGCTATGGTGATTCCTCCAAGTGCTGTGGGGTCCAGCACGGAACTTGTTTGGAATGAGTTACCTGGGGCAAACCTAGTCTACATGGCTCCCAGTGTTCCTATGGATGATCGACTCACTGACTTCTGCCGGAACAATCCTCCACAGCCTACAGAGGTCATGTACCTATAACTCAGGGACTCATCACAGAATAAACTCAACACACCCAGCATCTGCAGCCACAGTCTTAGTTGTGGGGACCTGGTCCTTCTCTCTTTTTTGGCCTTTCTCATAACACGAGTGTCCTGAGGGCTGGGCTTCCCTAGTTAAGTGTGTAGACTGTGTCAGGGCCATGGCTAGGAATTTTCAGGTTCATTTCAACGGTGACTGAAGACCACTGTGTACATATAGGCCCTGAGTCTCATGTTTACCCTGTGCTCTTTGTTTATCTCTCTTGACTGAGATATACTAACCTCTCTGCAGTCAGGGCCTACCCTGAGAACCATAGGAAGGAATCACTTGGGTATGGACTTTGGCATTCATATTTCTCTTGAGAGATTGTGTGGGGGAACAAGCAAACCCTCCTAGCCAGGCGGGAAATAGGTCATAGAGGTTTTAAATGGACAATGAGGAGGCCCTCCTGGCCTGGGGGTTGTGGCTTCCCACATGCTTTGGTCTTCCCAGTCAAATGAACTCCTATTGGCTGATGCAGTCTCATGGGCTGCTGCTGCTGATCAATCTCCCTGGTTAGGAGGTCTGGCTTCATGTCAGCTTGATCTAGAATTAAGTGATATTTTTACCTGCTGATGTGTGCTCTGAGTCCCGAGGGCTCTGGTTTCACAATCATCTCATCTTGGTGCTGCCTGGTGGAGTCTGTGGGTCTCTGGACAGCCCTCTCCATTGTCCTCACCAGGGAAGCTACCAGATGGACAGCACACATAAGCTGGCAGAGCAGTTGGGAGGCCAAGCAGGCTGGGCAATGTGCACAGACACAGGGCGATTGGTGTCCCTCCTCATACCCTTTCTCCATTCTCAGCCAGAGGTGCATGTGCACCTGTCCCAACAATCCTACCCAGACAGTGGCCACATTGGTGTCCTAGCCTCTGCCTGTACACTCTTTCCTGTGGGAGCTGTGGGATAGGGAGCTGGTGGCTGTGGAGTGGAACACCAGGATAGGCCCACTGTAGTCTTCCTCTTGGAGCTATAGGGACCCACGAGGCTCACTCTTAGTGCAGGGCATAATGGAGGTGTGAGTCATGCTCGCACATGGATGGGAGGGGCAGGCAGGGTTCTGGAGGTGTGAGTCCACACTCAGAGGATGCTGGGTGCCTAAGCCACTCCCTTGAATGCAGACATTATCTCTGTATTTATTTGGGGCAATGAACAAGCAGACCAGGGTGACAATTGAGCCTGTAGGAGGAGAATCAGAGGCCAAATAAGTCCTGCTGCTTTCTTTGAGATGCCACTGGAGGTCCTCCCTGTCCTCAAGAGCTGCTGACTCCATGGACTGCCATTGGCCCTGTGTCTCAGTTACTTTCCTTGTCCCTGTAACAAAATACATGACCAAAGCAATTTACAGGAGGAAGGATCTGTTTCGGCTCCTGACTTGAGATGGTGCAGCCTATCATGATAGGGAAGACATGGTGGTGGGAACATAAGACAGCTGGTCATATTGCATCTGCAGTCAGAAAGCAGAGAGCAGACAGGAAGTGCGGCCAGCTTATGGATCGTGAGAGCTCCACCTCCAGTGACCTACTTCCTCCAGGGAGGCTCCACCTCCTAGAAGTTCTACAGCCTCTCAAACAGAGCCCACAGCTGAGGCCCAGTGTTCAAACACATGAACCTATAGGGAAGATTTCACATTCAAGCCACAGCATTCTATAGGCCCAGCCTCTAACGGAACCTAACCACCTGCCTTGTACGATACCACGGGATGGGGGTATCCTAGGCAGATGCTCCAGTGTCCCTTGAGGGCTGCCTTCTGGTCTTTGTCATTTGGCTTCCCAGAGTGTACCTTACTTTGAGGTGCAAGAGTGTCAGCTGCCACAGGGAAGCCAGACAGGTCAGAGACACATTCTGTGATATGCAGAGCTATTTATTGAAAGCTACATCGACTCAATGATGAGAAAAAATACAATTCAACAAAAGCAGTTGAAGGAAGGGCCTATTGTGATTAGCAATTTGAAGGTCCATGACTGTCATGGCAGAGATGTCTTCGTGTCAGGAAATGAGTGTGTCAGATGGCACCCGCAGTCAGGAGGCAGAGGGAGGTGGGTGCTGGCACTCAGCTCACTTCTCCTTTGTATTAAGTCCATGGGATGGTGAAGTAGAAAGTCAATTGTGTTGGATGGTGTTTTGCTGGGGCAATCACATGAAGGAGTGTTTTCCTGAAGTGGACACAGGTGAAAGGCTAAGGCAGACTTGTGAAGGAATGTTTGATTGAAGCAGACACAGGAGAGAGGATGTTCTGCTCAAGCAAGCAAGCATGTGAAAGGACACGTGATGAAGGATTCTTTGCTAACTGACATGCATGCATTGGTTTGCCTTACATTGCGTAGTTGAGCTTCTTTTGTCTGGACTCTATAGAGAGAAACACCAAAAAACTTTTGGTGGTGTGCCGCTTCCTTGGACTCGGGCTGATGGTCTGAGTGATGTCAACTGAGACAGACACAAGTGCTGAGGCAAGACCCATGGAGGACATGTGCTGTTTGGAGGGTATAAATGGAACTCAATAGGGAGTGATGGAGGCTGAGCTTGGCTTGCTTATAGAGCTAGCTGTGCAATGCTCCTGGGTCTCAGGTCTTTGCTGATCTTTGCTTCCCTGAGAGAGGTACAGCTGAGAACTTCTCCTGGTGTTCCTGTTGGTCCCTCCTGTTGACTCAAGCCAAGGCTGAGGCCTGGCTGTCTCTGCTAGGTCCTGTCACCGCTATTGCTAACCCAACTCTACTGAACTGGACTGCTGGTGTATCTGTGAAGTATTTATGAGTGGATTGAGCTGCTGCTGCCTGCTAACCTGTGAACTGAACTGCTGATTTCCAGACAACACAGATGGGAATTGCTCCAAACATCCTTTCTAAACAGGTCTACTCCCTCTAACCCTTCCTATCCTTTCTATTCCACTACTTCTGGTGGGTGGTGGGCTACAAGGGAGGTTAAAGCATTTAAGAACCATCATTAAAAATAGGTTTTGAAAAGAATTAAAGTTACAGGATGATGCTGGGCACATTCAGCCGCCTGGCTCCACTCTCTCCAGCTAAACTGGGAACACCTCTTCGACACACCTGGAGACGTATTTCCAAGGTGACTTTAAGGCCAGTGAAGCTGATGATAAAGATTGAGCTTTTCGTTTAGGATCTTTTACATTCCTGGCAGCAAAGGTGGGAGACTGGAGATGCGGCCCCACTGGGGAGGGCCCCAAATATGCCCTTCAGGTTTTTCTGAAGAAAGTTTGGAGATCTCTCATTCTCTCCCTGCTAGGGTCCCCCTAGCTTTGGCAGGCTTAGTTGTCCACACTGAGACCTTGAGCCTGCTGAAGAATCAGTCCTTTCAATGGTGTACTCTGTTGGGAACCATGAGAGCCCTGAGATAAACATCCTGCCCCAGCTAATTGAGAACCCTGAGATTAACATCCTGCCTGACAATCACAAAGATGAGAACCCTGAGATTAACATCCTGCCTGACAATCACAAGGATCTGGCTTGGCCCTGAGAAAAGAACATTCACAGAAATCCACCCCCTCCCCACCTGTCACCCCGGAGCTCAACCCCAGAAGATTTTGTAACCTTCCATCTCCTTCCTTCCTCTTCCCTTCCCCTCCAAGATTTTTGCTTTAAATATGCTCTGCTCCACTAAGTAAACGGCTCTTGACAAGCAATGCTTCCTTGAGTCCTGTCATCTCTCTCGCCCATTCTTTATTCACAGGTTGTGACCCTCCTCGTTCCCCTGAATAACTTGACCTGCAGGCCAGGTCAGGTGGAGCCCGACGTGGGGCTTGAGGCACGGGTCACCCCTAGGACACATTAAGGATTGCGATCTTCTGGATTTCATGACAGTTCCCAATCATCTGAGACCCGTCATTAGGTGAGTCATCTGTCCTGCAAAGCTCAAGAATGGGCCACTCCTTGTCCAAAGAGGCTCGTTAAATCATTAAAGATTTGAAAGAGGCCTTCAGAGAGAGAGGAATTAAGGTTAAGAGAAAACATTTGGTTGACTTTTTCATTTTTGTGGGCGAGACTTGCCCCTGGTTTATGATTGATGGTCCTACAATTCATTCCAAAAAAATGGCAAAAGGTGGGCCTTGAATTAAATGAACTTATTTAGAAAGATGGCAATGAGGCTGTTGGAGACTCCATTTTTTCCTATTGGGGACTCATCAGAGATGTGATCGAGTCAGCCAAAAACGAAAATGGTCA
>NW_022196897.1:15626333-15648668 GCF_008632895.1 Mastomys coucha
CCCCGGAGCTCAACCCCAGAAGATTTTGTAACCTTCCATCTCCCTCCTTCCTCTTCCCCTCCCCTCCCCTCCAAGATTTTTGCTTTAAATATGCTTTGCTCCACTAAGTAAATGGCTCTTGACAAGCAATGCTTCCTTGAGTCCTGTCGTCTCTCTCGCCCATTCTTTATTCACAGGTTGTGACCCTCCTCGTTCCCCCAATAACTTGACATGCAGGCCAGGTCAGACTCAGCCAGAAGGAGATTCTACCCTGACGCATGGCAGCCATGTATGAGTTCTAGACTGCTCTTGGCCCTCACAGGGACAAGGGGATCTGAGGGGTCAGGGCCCTGGATGGAGCCTGTATTACCTTGGCCTGGTCTCTTGTGCTGGCCTCAGGGAGACCTTCCACTGGGATCCATATGTCCACCTTTGCCCTCAGGTTCACTTTAGGTGGGCCCTTCTCTGATGGTACCCCACCAACACCCTTTACTGTCATGCAATGGCCCCCACATCCCCCCTCAGAAACATTAAACGGGATGACATCCTGGTTGCAGAGATAAAACCCAGGTGTGGACCCTTGGGCAGAAGCAAAGAACCCACTCTGTATTCCAGGCTGGCTTCCAGTTTGTGATCCTCCTACCTTAGCCTTTTGAATGAGCTGAAAGACCAACCTTAGGTTCTTTTATTTGAGGGAAAGGGGGTGGAGTGGGTAGGGAAAGGGGACACTGAATCAGGGGAGTTAGGCCACTACTGACAGGGAGGAGAAAGCATTGATTGAGTGTGGAAGGGGTGCCACCAGGGGTCTGGCAAGATTTAGGTATCTCTTCTTTGTGGTTCAAACAAGATATGGAAGAAGACCAGTGCCACATCCTGTGGCAGACCAGCTTGTTCCAGGAGACCGCCTGGCCATATCCTGTGCCTGGTAGGCTTGTTCCTTGTCAGGTGAGGAGGATAGAACCAGACATTGTTAACCAACCAGAACCTGTCATTGTTAACAGGGAGAGAAAAACTCTGCTGTTGGAGGAGAATAGGTTTTTGGACCAAGGACACATGAGCACATCTTTCTTCTATTTCAGGAGTATGGGGGAGGTGCCCAGAATGACAGGAAGGAAGGCCAAGTGATAGGTCAGACAAAGAGGACCTTGCCTATCCTCTTAGGACCTCCAATGGGCAGAGGCAAAGGGCTGTCTGGAAATTGCCACGTGTCTGCAAGGAGCCTTCTTCCTTTCTCATGGCAGCTTTTCCTCTTTCTGGACAGTTCCTGGGGGAGGCTGTGACAGCATGAATAGCTAACACTGGTGGGAAGTTGGTTAGCAGAGGGTCTGCCCTGTCCCATCTTTTCCCATGGTCCTCCACTGGACTCCAGCCTTGTCATGCAGTTTGCCTACTCTGCTGTTCCCCAAACCAGCCTGTGTGTGGGTCTGCTGTGGGTTGGAACTGAGGTGACTTGGGGGAGCAACTGTGGTCAGAGCACTTAGTATCCTGTATAAGAGCAGGGCTGGGTGGGTGGGTGCTCTGAAGGCCTGAGTGCCTGTCTGTGGTGAGCAAGATAGTCCTGGCATGACCGACTGGGGTGAAGCAGGGCACAGGCCTTGGTGAATGACACACAAGGGCCTGGCTTTCAGCCTCAGGAAAATGGCTCCTCTTCTCTTGATGCTTCAGTCTCCCTGCATGCACAGAGGCAATCTCAACTTTCTTACGTTACATGTTTAACTGGTGGTGGTTACTGTCCTATCCACCCTGTTTAGAAAGCTTTAGACCTCACCCCGCAGGCACGGGCAGAGGACCTATGCTCGAGGGCTTCTGAAAGGAGGAGGAATGGATAAGGATGCCTCCCTACACCCGACTGCTTGCCATCCTGGCCACCAAGGGACTAGCTGTGTCCTGGATGTCTCTGACTCAGCTAGGGGAAGGTGGCTGGGCAGTGTTCTCTGCTGGGGCCTGAGGAACCACCGCACCTACTTCTGGCATGCTCTGGGTGTCCCGAAGCCCAGAATCTGGGGCAGGAGCAGCTGATGAAACTGCCTGAGCTTCAGGCTGGTCCCTCCTCTTGGAGGCAGACACATGTTCTTGTTCTGTGTCTCTCTTGTCCCCTCCACCCTCTGGCACTGTTCAACTCACCCCACCCTGGTAAATGTGCTCTGTAGCTCACTTAGGAATGGGAAAAAATTCTAGGTCTCTGTGAAGATTTATTTAGGAAATACATAAACCAGGCAGATAAAATTAGCCATGTGTAGGTTTTATGATGCTTGCTACGTGCATTTAAAAAATGCTTTGAATGCGGTTCTGGATGCTCCTTTCTGGGGAGGTGAAACATGGTACTTGGAGACAGAACATGAGGAAAGTTGAAGGCCAGGGGCCCAGGACAAGTTCTGGACTCTTCCCTGTGCTTTGCTGAAAGAAGCTGGGGGGGCAGAGGGAACCCAGATCCTCCCCTACAAGGCCTTTTGTTTGACACTTTCCTACACTGTCAATCCAGGCCTCCTCTAGGTGCACCATGAGAACTCGTGCTGCCTGCTTTCAACTCTTCCTGCAGCCCAGCCCAGCCACGGAGTACCCCAGCTCAGAGGGACCTTCTAACCCAGGAGTGGGCTTCAGTAGGGCGGGAGGGGGGTGACCATTTGCTCGTGCAGCTCCCTTGTCCTGCTCACCCCATCTCCATGCAGGAACTAAGGGTACTACTGTATACTATGAAGGTTTGTGGCAGAGGTGTGTGACCCTGGTGCCTGGTGTTCTCGAGCCAGGCCCTCTTCTGCAGAGTGCTTTGCTCAGCCATACGACCATTGCTGTAGGTGGCACTCCTGCAAAGCCAGGAGGCTTAGATGGTTCTGCCAAGTGAGTTGGGTACCTCTTTGGACAGGCACAGATTCTGTGGCTTAGGGAAGTGGAACTAAGGGATGCTCAGCCTGTACAATGCCAGGACCAGCCCCCTGGTCGCAGCACCAACCCAGGTGGGCTCCTAGGGCCAACTATCCCTGCTGTATAGGTCACTCCATTGCTTTGTAGATCACAGCTTCCTCTCTATCACCAGCTCTGGTATGACTTAGCCTTCATCCTAGACAAGAGGTGGCAGCAGTGTCTCTTAGCAAAGGGACTCTCCAGGGTCCTGGGAGCTGGTAATCTATATCTAAGTTAAGAATGGGTAGTCACACCACTCTAAGATCCCTGAAGAACAACCCCCTTCTTGTGAGGGTCCAGGGGCTCCAGACCAGATGTGGATCTGGATCTTAGACTGTTCCTGGACCTAGTCAGTGTGACCTCTAAGTGTTGGGTTTGGTTCTACCTACAAGTTCTCTGGTGTCCACACCTCAAACAGATGCACTAAGGACCAAGTGAGACACTTTGACATTTCAGAGACCCATATTTTTCCTCTTTCCGAGGAAATACTGAGGCCTAGAGAGAGTGTCAGGGCAGAAGAGGTCACTTGGCTTGCAGACCTCAGGGTACATGTCACTGGCAGAGAGGTGTGAAGAGCCTGGTTGATCCAGAAGGGAAGGAACAAGGACTATAGTCCTGTGACCTCTGCCAGCAGTGTAGAACCGGGGCTCCCACTTGCTTGTTGCCCTGTGTGTTGTTCCTTGTTTGAGGCTGAGTGGAAAGTTAGACTCTGGGTGTTGGGAGGTGTAGAGAAACCTTACGGGATCCTGCCACATTCCCTAGCAATGCACAGGATTGTGTTGGCCTAGCCTGACCTGATCTAGGCATGACTTTACTTTGCACTGATTGCTAACAAGTCAGACCAAGCTGTTTACTTCTTCATTTCCAGGTGGAGTGGAGATTAATATCGACTGTCAACTTGGCTAGCTCTAGAATCACCTAGAAGATGAACCTCTGAGTATGCCTGTGAGGGATCATCTAGACTGGGTGAGAGGAGATGGGAAGACCCATCCTAAGTGTGGATGGCATCATTCAGGGTCAGCTCCTGGACTCGGATACAAACGAGATGGAGAGCTGAGCACCGGTATCCATGTCCTACTTCTTGCCTGTGAGAAACCAAGACCCCCTTCCTACCACAGGGACCTTGGAGATGGGACCCCCTTTCCACCACAGGGACCTTGGAGATGGGACCCCCCTTTCCACCACAGGGACCTTGGAGATGGGACCCCCTTTCCACCACAGGGACCTTGGAGATGGGACCCCCTTTCCACCATAGGGACCTTGGAGATGGGACCCCCTTTCCACCACAGGGACCTTGGAGATGGGACAGTGAGAGTGAGGCAGCTTTTTAAATTTTTTTTTTATTTTTTGTGACTTTGCAAGGCCTGGTGTCGCTACAGAATGGAAGGTGCTGACCAAGCACAGACAAGAGTTTTGTAACCTCCTCCTCTTCCTCATTAGCTGGATAACCTTTCCTATGCTGCTCATGCTTGTCTATCTCTGACCGTGTTCAGGGGCTGGAGAGATGACTCAGCAGTTAAGAGCTTTGATTGCTCTTTCAGAGGACCTAGGTTCAATTCCCAGCACCCCACATGGCAGCTCATAAGCATCTGTAACTTCACCTCCAGGGGATTCAACATCCTCTCTGGCCTTTTAGACACCAGGGCATGCAAGTGGCACACAGACATACAAGCAGGCAAATCACATAAAATAAAAACATTAAACAGACCAAAAACTAAAACCTAAAACGATGCATGGGTTCCTCCACATCTACATTTTACATCCTCTTCATTTTAAAGCTTGTCAGGTGCGTGACCTTGTGATGTCTGTAGGTCCTTAGTAATTTCATATTTGAACTCCTAGTTTGGGTGTGTGTGTGGGGGGGTAGTTAGACAGCAGTGTTTGGGTGGGGTTGTGGTTTGTATAGCAGGTATCAGCAGTGGCTAGTGTTTTCTGTTCACTTGTAGCTGGGTTTCAAGGCACTTTTGAAACCGCCATTAGTGTGTGTGTGTGTGTGTGTGTGTGTGTGTGTGTGTGTGTGTGTGAGAGAGAGAGAGAGAGAGAGAGAGAGGTGTGCAGATGCCTATGGAGTTCAGAAGAGGGTGCCAAATTCTCTGAAACTGAACTCAAAGACAGTTGTGAGCCACCCTGTGTAGGTGCTGGGAACCAAATCAAATGGGTCCTGTGGAAGAACAGCAGATGCTCTTAACCACCGACCCATTTTTCTTTTTTTGTTTTGTTTTTTTTTTTTTTTGTTTTTCGAGACAGGGTTTCTCTGTGTAGCCCGGACTGTCCTGGAACTCACTCTGTAGACCAGGCTGCCCTCGAACTCAGAAATCCACCTGCCTCTGCCTCCCAAGTGCTGGGATCAAAGGCATGCGCCACCACCGCCCGGCCCGACCCATTTTTCTATCCCCTATTTTTTTTAATGTCTTACACCAGGACAGAGAGGCATAGCCTCCATGTGAAGGATCTGGGAGAGCACAGCCCAGAGGGCTGCTCAACTGGGTCCACAGCAGCCAAGACAGAACAAAGAGTTAGTAAGCAAGAACTCAGGATTAACTGAATGGAAGTTAGGCAGGGGCCCAGCTATTGTGCTGTTTAAGGCATAGTAAAATATAAAGGATCTCTCTCTTTCTCTCTCTCTCTCTCTCTCTCTCTCTCTCTCTCTCTCTTTCTCTTTCTCTTTCTCTTCTCTCTCTCTCTCTCTGTGTGTGTGTGTGTGTTTCATTTGGGTGGATAGAGAACCTGCTATCAGAATTTATTCAATTTATAATTATTTGAATAATGATGTGATTGCATTAATTTACAATTATTTCAATAATGATGAGGTGGGATTGGCTGTTTTAGGCTCCAACTGTCATGTCTCCCCTGTCATGATACTCACTGTACCCTCCATCAGTGAGCCGAACAAACCCTTCCCTCCTTAAGCTGCTTTTGTTAGGTATTGGGCTGCTTTATTGTCCCCGCCCCCGCCACCCCCTCCCAATTTGACACAAGCCAGAGTCATCTGGGAAGAGGAACATTCACTTGAAAAGTGCCCCTACTAGTTTGGCCTGTAGGCAAGCCTATGAGGCATTTTCTTGATTAATAATTGTGGGTCAATAATGTTGGAGAGCCCAGCACTGTGGGTGGTGCCATCCCTGGGCAAGTGGTCCCAGGTGGTAAAAGAAAGCAGACTGAGCATGCCAGAAAACAGAATTCCTCCATGGCCTTTGCTTTAGTTCCTGCCTTGGTTTTTCTCCGCAAGTTGGTTTTGCTCACTAGAACAGAAAGCAAATTAGGACAGGTATTTCATCCCAGCACTTAGGAAAGCAACTAATGCAAGTGGGATCCAGGGGTGATGAATGTCAGGTGGGACGGTACTACAGTCTAGGATATGGGGAGCATGCATACCACAGGACAGGCAAGACCTGTAAGTTGCTCACTCCGAGAGATGTAGGAAAGCCGAGATATATCACTCAGTGGTGGCTGTTGGGACCGAATGTGATGCCTGCTGCTGCCTGCCATTTTCTCCCAGGGGGAGCCACTCACACCCATGGGCTGTGCACCTATGTGTCTGCAGGATGATATTCTAGATAGCTCACACCTAGAACCCAGCTGTGCACCACAGGAAGCTAGATGTGTTCAAAGAGACCAAACAGCATTAAGAAGAGATCTTTACATATGGACAGACACATGAGAATTTAACTAATGTGCAGAATCATGGAGGAACACAGAAAGGTCACTGCCAGGCACATGAAACTCAAATTGGCCACTGTAAGTCCTGGGTTCTCAGGGAAAACACTGCAGGACAAGCTAGAGAAAACTGCTAGGACACAACCATAGTCTGATCTCTGGTGAGAAGATATTACTTCTAATCTGCCCTGCCCCTGTGGTCATTCTGGAAAGAATGAGGGTGTCCCAAAGAGACACATGGCTCTCCCTTTGTCTATCAGACTATTGGGTTCTCTAGAGTCATGGAACTTATGGAATGTCTCTATATATTAAGGGAAATTATTGGACTTACTGTCTGCAGTCCAACTAACCCAGCAATGGGCAGCTGTGGATGGGAAGTCCAAGAATCTAGTAGTAGTTGCTCAGGTCCACAAGGCTAGTTGTTTCAGCTGGTCTTTTGTATAAGCTGGAATCCTGAAGAGGTAGGTTCCAACATATGTGCTGGCAAGTAAGTGCAAGCAGGCGAAGAAGAGTGAGCCTTCCTTCTCCCAATGTCCTTACTTAGGCCTCCAACAGAAGGTGTGGCCAAGATTAAAGGTGTGTGCCATCATACCTGGATCAGGAACTTGCTTTGTCCCAAACCGGCCTTGAACTCAGAGATCTACTTTTCTCAGTCTTCTGGGATTAAAGGTATGTATTCCCTTGCCTAGGCCTAAGCTTTTCATGGCCAGTATGCCTCAAGGTCTCCATGTCAAGATCCAGGTCAGAAGCCAGTGTCTTCCAGCCTCAAGATCTGGATCACAGGTGTGCCTGCGTTTCTAGATTGTAGTTCATTCCAGAGACAGTCAACTTGACAACCAGGAAATAAGAAATTGACAAGTCCTCGGTGGAAGTCTGAGCCAGCCAGAGGAGTAACTCTCCTGGAAAGAGCTTTGCATCTTGTTGGGCTACCTTGCTGGAGAGGCTGGAGCTGAGATGACGATGGGCCTGTGAAGAGCTGGACCACACCTGGCACTGTCTAGCTACGCATACTCCTATTGAAACCTAAACCACACACCAGGACCCTAAAGATGGTCTTGGTGTGTGAGAGTATATTCTCTGAATTACTTTGTCTCCTTTCCCAATGTGGCTACATTGAATAAATTTCCCTTTTCTGCTTTTCAGTGCTTTCATTGGTTTGTTAAGCATAGGCGGTTGAGTCTGGCTTCCCAGGGCTGCCAGAATAACTCAGCAAATCGTCATAGAGGACAGGAGTGCTTGATCTTCAAGACATTGCAGGGAACCAGCACTGACCGCCCTCCCTAAACCTCTTCGTGCTAAATGGAGACCACAGCCACTGCGTGGAACACGGCAGAAGTGTGCACAACACAGTGCTCCCACTCTTACATATCTACTACCATACTTCCCCTCTCTCCTCCCCAACTGCAAGCTGAGTGGATGGGGATGCTTAGGGCGATATCAAGGCCTTGAGCTTGTCCTGGAGTCCAGTACCGCACCTCCAGTTTCCCCTGGCTTTGTCATGACCCCAAGTGGACTTCTTAAGCCACCTAGACTTTTGAGTTTGTATAGGGCAGGAGGGGCCAGCAAACTGTATAAGGACCATATCTGGTCAGCTTCTGTGTGCTGTGTGAAATAAATTCAAATCTCTTTCATATTATCTCTCTCTCTTTTGCTCTTCCTTTCTCTCTGTCATTCTCTTTTCCCCCTTTCTCTTTGCCCCCGCCCCTAGTCTCTCTGTTATAGGGGCCAAACCCAGGGTCTTTTTTTTTCCTAAGATTTAAGATTTACTTATTTATTTATTTTTATATATTTGAATGTATTATAGCTGTCTTCAGACACACCAGAAAAGGGCATCAGATCCTATTCCAGATGGTTGTGAGCCACCATGTGGTTGCTGTGAATTGAACTCAGGACCTCTGGAAGAGCAGACATTACTCTTAACTAGTGAGCCATCTCTCTAGCCCAAACCCAGGGTCTTGCACATGCCAGGCAAGTACATCATCAGTAAGCAGCATCATTAGCCCCTCTTTCACTTTTTATCTTGAGACAACGTCTCATCAAGTCGATGGCCTGGAACTCACTCTGCAATGGGCATTCAAAGTCTCGAAGTTGAGATCATCCTGTGTCAGTCTCTCCAGTAGCTAGGTCACAGGTCTGTGCCACCAGACACAGCTGGTTTTCGTGGCTTCCAAGGAATGCATTTCCGATAGCTCTGGGCATGCAGTTCCCCATGCTTCTCTGGCTGAGTAGGAAGAAGCCGGCAGCAGTGGTGTGACTAATTTAGGCTAAGTTCCCACCCAGAAGGCTCCGAGGGAGTGAAAACAATCATGTATAGTTTGAGGAGATAGGGAAGGAGGGTGGGTGGCACGATAGGGTATATCTGAGCCCAGTCATGGGCACATTAGAATGATGATTCCAATATTCCCTGGGGTCCCACCCAAGGGCATAGGAAGCTGAGATATTTACCCTCCATAAGTTTCCTTTGATGGACCAAGGATGCTTCTGAAGAACTGGCTGCATGGTCCTCCTGGTCTGGTTCTGTGGCAGGGGCTGAGTCAAGTCCAGGAAAAAAATCCATTCTAGGCTTTGGGGATATCAAGCAATAAGGGAAAAGACAGTTTTGAACTGAACTTCTGGGCTAACAAGGCCGCAGAGGAGAGGCAGACACTGAAAACCCTGCTCAGCTGCAGGTTCATGGTGCTCGATCCTCACACTGTTGTGTACCTTGCTGAATGAAGTCTTGCTGGTCCCAGGGTGGGGCAGCCAGAGGAGTTTCTGGTCTCTTAGTGATAGAGATCTCTTATGGCTGGCCAGGACTTTGCTCCTCAAAGCTAAGAGACTTATCATCACTTTAGGAATAAACTCCCTGGCCTTGGCCTTCATTATATTCTGCCCAGACCCAGGGCCAGAGCCTAATGCATCCCAGATGATCAGAGGAGGCCTCTAGACGTGGATTTTCCATGTAAGGTCGGGCAGTCACAGCATCGTGCCAGGCCTGGCTGGCTGGCGCTGTGGGTGTGTGCATCACGTCTCTATGGGGCTTCTTGGTTTTGGAACTCACTTCCTGGTCCACAGTGTTGGGAGCCACAGAGTTTATCCAGGGATAATGACCATCGTTCATGAAATCATAAGATTTCTGGAGCTGGGAAAGACCTCAGAGAGCTCTCTATCTTCTTATTGGACAGATAGGGAGAAAGACACGGAGGGAATGGCACACTGGACGCCCGCATCTTCCAGTCCCTTTCAGGTGGGACTGAGGTTCACTCGATGCCCTTCCCAGCCTTTTCTGAGAGCAGGATAGATAGGGAAGAGCAGGTGGCATCCAAATGCTTGGGTGGCTTGGGATGAGCAAGGAGGGAGATACTGAGTCAGTTGAGTGGTCAGTGTAAAGGTCATCTTGGAGATTCCCCTCTAGCATAAGAGCAGGCTCTGGTGCCTGTGCCACACTGCCTCTAGCATCTTGTAGAAGACCCCTTCCATGGTCATCAGTGCCAGCTTGTCTAC
Organism: Mastomys coucha; assembly: GCF_008632895.1. Taxonomy (NCBI): domain Eukaryota; kingdom Metazoa; phylum Chordata; class Mammalia; order Rodentia; family Muridae; genus Mastomys; species Mastomys coucha. Next base: position 15,636,354 of record NW_022196897.1, read on the forward strand.
AGAAGCAGGGTGTGCTCATCACAGACAATGCATATGTCTGAAACAGGTTTTCAAAGGATGAAACGTGGCCCCACATCATGGCCTATTTCTGTGCATGAGCTTTTGGAGTTCAGTGGCCATATCTGCTAACTAAGGTAGGGATATCTCTACCCCATTCCTAGTCCCTTTTTCTAACTGGTTGGAGTTGTAGTGGGTGCTATTTTGGGAGGTGAGGTCTCTTGTGCCCTCTCCTACTTTATAGAGGGAGAGTTGGAAAGCCATCTGAACCTGATGGCTTTTCTGGACTTGGCTATCTCCCCGTCCTCTCTGCCTTGTGCTCAAGCCAATCAGGGCCCTACTTCATATTCCAGGAGCTCCTGGATGCTGGACCATCTCCAAGGCTAGGAGCCTGAGATGGTTGCTCCATTTTGCTATACTATTACTTGCTCCATTAGATGGATGACACTGTTACTAGTCAGCCATCTGGGGCCCTCTTGCTCCACCTGTAGATGCTGTGGGTAGACAAGGAGAAGCTCATTGAGCGTTGGTTTTTGGGAGCTTTCGCATCTCTCTGTTTGACAGCAGTGAGGGGTGGCAGGAGGCAGGAGGCAGGTGGGAGCAGATGCAGATGAGGCTCCTTCTAGTGTCTGGCAGCTTTCATGCAGGTCTTGGATATCCAAACTCTTAGCTTTGCAAGCATTAACACGGATGGGTCTGGGAAACAGGGGTTCCTCAGCCGCAACACCAGTCAGTGCTGTGGTTCCTGGCCTGGGTATCCAAGATACTTGGCATTAAAGACATGACAGGTCTCTGGAGGATCTTTGGAAGACTGGGCAGTTTTCCAGTGACCAGGGTATGAAATTTCTTTTCCTCTGGGTCTCCACAATCTTTCTCTCCCTCTCTTACAACCAACTTTTGCTTCTTTCTTCTTCCTGCCCCAATGTCTCAAGCTGTTTAGCTATTTCTTGGGCTGTCACACAGCAGGCTGCCTTGGACTGCTCAGCCCCGTTACTATGCTACTTTCTTCACATACCAGCTTAACCCAAACTACTGAGGGTCAAGGGAAGACCACTTGAGGGAAGCCTTTTATAGCATTTAATGTTGCAAGGGAAGGAGAGCTAGCACTGCAGTGTCTTCCCCCTTCCCCCTGTTGGAAGAACAAGCCCAGTGTCCTACAAAGAAGTACACAAAGAGATAGTAACCTGGCAAGGCTTTTTTTTCCCTCAAGGGTATACTAGAACCCAAACTGGGCTCGCAAACAGCATACACAGCCAAAGTGGTCTTCGTCTTTTGTACCTAATATAGGTGGGAAACTGGGTTTCATCCCCTAGGTGGGTATTGTCCTTACACTCTGATGCAATTAGCTAATGATTGTTGATGTAAAGGGAAGGGTGTGGTAGATCTTGGGAATGTCTAGGGTCTAGGAATTGGGTAAACACGTACATTACAAGGTGTGTGTGTGTGTGTGTGTGTGTGTGTGTGTGTGTGTGTGTATGTAGTTTTACAGATTTTGGCCCTTGTTCATTTAGCCATCTTTGATAGAAAAAAATTTTCACACACCAGGTTCACTCATTGAACCTAAACAACCTGCTTATATAGTCAGAGAAGGGGAGTTTGGGTCAATTGCAGCATATAAATTTGTTTGTGTTTGGACCAATCATTGCAGTTATTTGGTTCCCCATCAGGAAGTGCTCCTCCTCTGGCTAAGGTGAAAATGGCTTCAGTGCACAGGGCTTTGAAAGAGAATGTCCCTCATAGGCTCAGCTTATCTGAACACGTGGTCCCGGTTGGTGGTGCTGTTTAGTTGGTGTGACTCACTAGGAGTGGGCTTTGAGAGGTCACATCCTCACCCTGCTTCCAGCAATCTCTCTCAGCTTTGCATTTGTCAAGGATCCGAGTTCTCAGCTTCCGACTCCTGCCACCGTGCAAACTGCTTTTGGCCATGCCTCTGCACCATGGTGAACTCATTCCTCTGTAACCACAAACTACAACAAATGCTCTCTTCCCTAAATTGTCTTTGGTTAAGGTGTTTTACCACAGAACCAGGAAATTAACTGATACATAGGTCGTGTAGAGTTTACTGAGGCTTGTGTTAGCAAAAAGGTCTTGGCAGAATTGCTTGAAAAAACCCTGACTGAGGTTGCCCCTTCAGGAATGGGAATGGGGAGCTGTGACTGTGTGTTCCCTCAAGACGCCTGGTAATTTCTGTTCAAGTCAGCCAGTGAAGTAAAGGTGCCAAAGAATTGCAACTAGGGAGTCTAGTGGCCATAGCCCCCAAACTGCTGCTTGTTATAGAAAAAGAAAATACACAGGGAAAAAATTACAATAAAAATGTAAAGAACACAATATTAAAATAAACAGTGATTCAAACAGTGCTATTAAATAATGTTTAACATCTTCCCAGTGCTCCAGGGTGATATGGGTCTGTCTCATCTGCCTCAGAACCAAAGCCAGACTAGAAACAGGCACATGGATCCTTACTGGCTTTTCCCCTTAGGGACCTCTCCCTCTGTAACAGGGTGTGGGGCCGTGAGAAGCCCGACTGGACTTGCATGTATCTATTCTTCTGTGTATTAGTTTGCTTCCTGTTGCTGTGATAAATACCAAGGCCATAACTTAGTAAGGAAGTTTTTGCCTCATATGTTCACATCACAATTGATCATCAAGGTAGGAATGGCAGCTGAGGCTGTGGAAGATGCTTCCCATGGATTGATACTTTTGCTTTTTATACACTTGGAATTACTTGCCTAATAATAGTATCACCCAAAGTGATCTGGGCCCTCCTAAATAATCATTAACCAAGAACATTCCCACAGACTTGCCTACGTGACAACCTAGTGGAGGTATTTTTCCCAAACTGAGGTTTCCTCGTCTAAAATGACCCCAGCCCCACACAGACCCTGGGCCGATGCCCTTCGAAGACAGTTCACCTTCCATCTATTACTCTGAACCCAGGGCTTCCCCAAGTCCTTTTTGAAGAGAGGGTAAAAGGCACCCATGCCTTCCAGAAGCACTGTGACCTGGCAATGCTCCACAGCACTTCCTCTGTCTTCTCTCCTTTGGTCTTGAAAGGCTCCCTGTTAGGCAGCTGTGTCCTACAGTGTCTGTACCATGGACCCAGTACCGCTACCACAAATTTAGCTCTTGGAATCTCAATCTGGCAGCACTTCCTCCTGGGGGTCTAAGCTACCTGTCTCCTCTCACTCATGTTGGCTTCGTGGTTAGAGGTTTAAATTCTGAGACTCCCACCTCTTTCCTCTCACTCCAGTGCAGGCTGAGAGTGTATGGGAAACTCTGGAGATCTGCCTTGATGCTGCAAGTTAGTGAACGTCTCACCTCCCCTCTTTAGATGCTGTATAGGACGATCCTCTGAGCCAAACAACCACCATCTTTGTGTGTTCAGCTGTGCCCTCCTGAAAAAGATCCTCTCAACTGGTCTTGTTGACTCTTGATATTCCCAGCTCTGGAGAGTCACAGGATCCTCCCCTTAGCCCTAGTCACTCTATACCATCCATTGTATGCAGTCCTGCCCTAATTGCCTTGGGGGAGGGGCTAGAGTATATAGGCTGGCGAGACTAGTGGAAGGAATCTCCATCACTGTGGCGGAGCTGATGTTCCAATACAGCTTTTCCTGGGAGGAGCACCCACACTCGGTTAAGTATGTTCTGTAGTTGAGCTCAATAAACTCACTGGTTAACCAGAGTAAATTTTGGTAAAATCTATCTCAGTTGGTTGGTTGTTTTGAATTTACAGGGTTGGGTATATGTTTCTTATATTTCTTTAGGGCAGGAATTATAGTAACTGTGGTAGGAATTATAGTATACACTGAAGGGTGTACCTTGGGGCTATAACTTAAAAGTGTGTGTGTGTGCTTATGTGCCTCTGTGTGTGTGTGTGTGTGTGTGTGTCTGTTTATCTATATAGGTCTGATATCAGGTATCTCCCTTGATTGCACTTTAGTTTATTTATCTAGGCTTTTTCATTGAACTCGGAGCTCACAAATTAGGCTAGTTTGGCCAGACCACTTGCCCTGGGACTCCTTGTCTCTGCTTCCTGCTCCGAGATTACAGGTGGGCTGCCACTCCTGTGTGGCTTTTTCACATGTCGGATCTGACATGATCCGGTATGTTCAGGGTGATATGGTCGTAGATGTTTCTGGGGATCTGAATCCAAGTGTTTGTGCCCCAAGTGCTTTACCTACCCTGGGCCATGCCTCACCCTTTTCTCCTCGTTTGTGCTCTTGTTTCCTGTCTGCCAAGGAGTGAACATCTCCTTCAACCTCATGATCCCACCACCACGATGCTCTGCCCAAGCACATGGGTCCAAGCAATCATGGATCAAACTCTTTGAAACCAGGAGCCAAAATAAATCTTTCCTCTCTTAATTTCTGTGTGTGTCTTTGTGTTAGAATTTGCTCATTTGGTCACAGTGACACATACACACACACACACACACACACACACACACCACACACACCAGAACACCTCCTCTGTTACAATAAAGTCACTTCTTCCACTAACCTGGCCCTCCAGTCTCTCCCACTGTGTTAAAATAAGCAGAGAACGCTTGTGGAAGGTTCCAGTTGAGAATAACTCATGATCAGCTTGTATAAACTTCTGTGAGTTCTGAGTTGGGAGAAAGGGCCAAAGCTAAGGGTGTCATGGAAGGTTCTGGCTCACATCGGAGCCACTTCCTGCTGTCCCTGCTGTGAGAACTGGTAGATAAGGGGGGAGGGACCCCAAGGGGACCCCTGGCTCAGTGAGAGGAGAAGGCTCCCAGCTGAGGCCTGAGCAGCTGAGCCCAGAGCTGCCTCTAGAGAATTTAACTTGCTGTTGGCTGACACCCTGCCAGGCATTTGCTATTGGAGCAGAGTCAACTACAGCTGTCCAGCATCCCTAGGGTGCAAGGGCTCTGAGTCAGGATGAAGGCATTTCCCAGGGGTCTGTACAGTCTCTTCAGATAAGCAAAGCACCTGGGATCTGGAGCAGAATTCCTGTGTAGACATGGTGTTCCAGAAGCACGAGCCAGAGCAGAGCAGAGGAGCAGAGGAGAGGAGCAGAGGAGAGCAGAGCAGAGCAGAGCAGAGGAGAGAAGCACAGCAGGGCAGAGCAGAGCAGAGCAGAGGAGAGCAGAGGAGAGGAGAGCGGAGCAGAGCAGAGGAGCAGAGGAGAGGAGCAGAGGAGAGCAGAGCAGAGCAGAGCAGAGGAGAGAAGCAGAGCAGAGCAGAGCAGAGCAGAGCAGAGGAGAGCAGAGGAGAGGAGCAGAGGAGAGCAGAGGAGAGCAGAGCAGAGCAGAGCAGAGCAGGGCAGGGCAGAGCAGAGCAGAGCAATGCTTCTTACTCCTGCTTGTTGCTCATCATACTTGGGCAGGAAGCTGCTGTAAGAACCAGATCAGCAGAGGATTTTATTTCTGCCTTCATTTGTGCCCCAAGCCTTTAGGGCTCCACTATCACTCCCTTCTGGTCAAATGTGCACTGCAAGCAAACAGGTGAGACAAAAACAAAACAAAACAAAACAAACAAACAAAAGCAAATAAAACCCAAGTGAAAGGGGAGACTCCTGGAGCCCAGGGGCCTAGGGTTCCCTGGGAGGCTGCAGGTGGCTCTAGTAAGCAGATGGGCTAACGCTGGGGGTGGGAGGAGCCACAGGAGCTCCTCTCTGCTGTGGGAAGCACCTACTGTTCAGATTCAGGAAGGAGGGAGGGAGCAGTTGTCCTTTACCTGCTGAGCACCCTGCCCCTTGGTTGTGTTCATATCAGTACCCAGTCCAAGTCCCTGGGCGAAGGCCAGCACCCTGGACCCACCTTCTTAGGTCATTAGCATCTCTTCCTAAACCTTCCATTGCCAGCTTTCCAGCCTTCCTGACCAGACTCCAGACCTTCCTTCTCAGCCTCTTGTCTGTAACCAGGGCTCTTACAGATCCAAATATCTATGACTCTCTATCCACCCAGAGCTCATGGTTGGCAAATGTCCCTCCAGACACTCTGGTTCCAGGGCCACCTCTGGGAAGTGCAGCTGAAATGCAGTTGGTGCTGTGGTCTTTGGGGCACATGTCATCAATGGGAAGCTGGTAGGTGGGGCCTGTGGATTTATGTAATAGGAAGACGCAGAATGTGTAAGGTGGGGAGTATGTAGGGCGGTCTCAGTTTCTACTGTGGGTTTTTTGCTTATTGGCTGCTCTAAACACATAAGTATACTTTCCTTCAGCAACATGTCTTTAATTTTGCAATAAGCCCATTCAGTAGCAAGCAACAGAAAATGTCATGCTTAATGGCAAGATGGAGTTCCTATATTTTTCTCTGTATGAGTTGTTTGCATGTGGGTACACTATATGTGTACAGGTGTGTTAACATGTGCATGAAGTGTGTATGTGTAGGTCAGCCAACAGTTAATCTTTATCCTTTTATGCCTTGTTTGTCAAATTTTATCTTTATTTATGTGTATGTTTGTGTGTTTGTATGTTATATGCGTGCTGATGCCCATAGAAGCCAGAAGAGGGCATCAGAGCCCCTGGATCTGGAGTCACCATAGCTGTGAGCCACCTCATATGGCTTCTGTCTGGGATGTGACCTCTGGTGCCTTTAACTGCCCTTGTGCCCTTAGCTGTCTCTTCAGCCTGTCACCTTATCTTCTTTGAGACAGGCTGTCCCTTATCTAATGTGGAGTTTGCTGTTCTGGCTAGGGTGGCCGGCCATCATATCCCAGGGACCTACCTGTCTCCCTCCCCAGTGCCGGGGTTACAGAAGCACACTGCTGTGCCTTTCCTTCATTATGGGTGCTGGAGAACGTGGCTCCGTTCTTGATTCTCGTGTGGTAAGCACTTCGCTGTCTGAGCCATCGCTCTGGCTCCTCCACCGATGTTTGCCTGTGCTGTGGATGTGTTTATAGTCAGAAACCGACTGGAACGCTGAGACCACTCTTTGAGTGAGTATATGGACACATCTCATGTCCCCAGCTCCACTCTGTCACCTGCTCCAGAGGGGCAACTTGGCCTGTGGATTCTGGAAATTCTTTTGGGGCATTAGACAAGCCTTGCTGAAGGCTTTTAAGGGACTAATCTAATAGAAATCAAGCACTCTGTCTTAGGTTTCCATCCTTGTTCCTATATTCCCTACTGTTAGGTCCCAGAGAAAGCCAGGGCAGGTAGCTACCTGAGGTGCCTGTTAACATATCAAAGCAGACTTGCTGCCAGTCTCTTCTAGCATCTCCAGTACCACACAAAGTCCTGGCTCCTCTCAGAACTTCCCACTCCTACCACTAAACCTTTCCAGCCTCCAGCTTCCATTCCTCTAGCTTTTCATTCCTACATTTTCTCTCCCCCTCCCTTCCCTTCTCTTCTGCCCCTCTCACACCCTATGGCCAGGTCTACTCTGCTGGCCATGTTCAGTCTAGGTTCTTACACTTGTCTCTGGCTGCGCTCTCCCTCATATCCACAATAAAAACCTTCTCTTCATTCAGACCTTGGAGCGATCATGTCCTCATTTTCATTCACCCACCAATGGCTGACAGGGTAGGGCAAGAACTTGGTGCTAGTTGGATGAAGGAAGGTTGTCTCTGTACCCCTACCTTCCTTGTCCCTGTTTTCCTCAAGTGTGCAAGAAGAGCTCTCGGGAAAGAGCCCCACGGCTCTTTGGATGCCTGCTTCTCTTCTCTCTGGTTGGTGCTCTGGGATGAGGTTAAGACTGTCCCACACCCTGAGTTCTCATGGCACATCCTATTGTCCTGTAAGCATTATCCAGGAAGACCTTGGGAACTCAAGGCTCTGCCAAGGCCTCAGGCTAAGCAAGGTTTTGAAGTTGCTGTGGGTTCTGTGGAGGTGATTCAGTAGGTGCAGGCTCTTGCTGCCAAGCGTGACAACTTGAGTTTGATACCTAGGACCCACATAAGGGAAGGAGAACAGACTCTAGCTAGTTGCTTTCTGGCCTCCACATGTGCACCGTGGCATGCACCCTCTTCCTCCAACTAAATAAAGTAAATAAAAATGTAAAATATTCAATCCCTGGTTTAAAAATAAATGAATAAAAGCCACCACGGAGCCAGTATACACAAATGGGCCCTTAGTGGTATGGGCCTCATCCTCCCTACACAGGACTCACCACTGCCTCTTCATCTGTCTGGTTTGACCCAGTTTGTACTCTGCATGCTCCTTCATCTCACCAGGAGAAACCATGGCCCTCCTCCATACCCAGATTATGGAGAAACCATGGAGGGCTGAGCCTTGGTTTGGGGTAGATAGAGGGCTGATGAGTCCAGTCCCTCTGGGAAAGCTGTGTGTCCCATCATGAGCATGTGTCCATTCACTCTAGGGTAGACTCTTCTCTGGTGGGTTTGAGTAGGCTAGCTGCAGCCCAGGGCTGCCTCAGAATAAGGCTGGCTTACCTATACAGGCAACTGTCAACTGTTCCATGTGGACAGGTCTGTGGACAAGCCCTTAGAGGGGATTAACAAAGTATCATGGACAGACATGGCTGGATGCCTCTGGGACTCAGCCTGCCTCTTTCCTGTCTTCAGGCCCTGGGTTGACCTTTCAGGAACTTCCTTTGCTCCTGCTGTTGCTGCTGAGTACTGGGCCCCTTAGAGGAGGCCATCTTTGGATGGTGGAGTGGTCCTCGGGCAGCCTCAGACTGGAGATGAGGACGTGGCATGTGTACTCTCACTGGCGAGCCTCGCCTGTGGGAGGCCCAGCTGGCTGACTCATCACCAGCAGAGCTCAGAGCAAAAGGGCGCAGCTGTCTGCTGAGCTTCAGGGAGCTGCTGTTTTACTGTAGTAGGGGGAGGGGGAGATGAGAAAGAGCCACAGCTCACAGCAGCCCCCAGTCTGGCAGTGTCTGTCCAGCTGCACTGTCTGTGCTAGGGTGACCTCCCTAGCCTGGGACTGAGGGGCTTCCCAGGTCAGGGGCTTTTTAATATAAATAGAAGAGTCCTGGGCAAGCCGTAACAGCTGTCCCCCAGTGGAGTCAGTCACTACCTTACTGGCTGCAACTGCCTGGAGCAGGGAAACTGACGCTCACAGGAACCCTGGGGACACCGCCTAAGTTCTTCACACCAGCAGGACTGAACAGCTTCTGGAATGTTCTGGTCAGGACCCTGGCGGTCATTTCTATGTGGCAGGGACTGGAGGATGTTGTAGTATGACAGTGGTGAGGGCATACAGCATACTTACCTCAGGGGTTCAAGACCCCACTGTTTCGTTGGAAGGGCTCCCTCTCAGCTTCACATTCTGGAAGACTGTCTCTAAGACCAATTCACCTACCCAAGTCTCTTCCCTCAGATTTCTCTCTTCCTTCAGACAGGCAGTCATCTGGCCAATTCATGCTAAGGCACCTTCCATGGTCTTCCCTGCCTTGGTTTCTGCATCTCTATGAGTAGCAGAGAGATATGAGTAACCCCAGATACTGTGAATGGGTTTCCCACCTGCCTCAGAGGTGGATGGTAGTTGGGTTCCCTCCCACACCTACTCCATCATGGACTTTCAGCCATGGTCTAACCTTGACGGGCCTCACCCTCTGTCCCAGGCAGTCCACACTGTCTCTGCCTTTCCTTTGGACTGCTCTTCAGTTCTTCCTGTCAGGAGCAAGGACTGTAAAATCAGACTGTCTCAGGTTTAAATTCTCACCCTGCCAATTCCACATCAAATAGCAAGGATGCCTGTGGCCCCTGTTGTTCTGTCCACTGCCCCGTGATACACCAGGCATGTCTTGTTACTGAATCACCTTCAGATAGCCCTTCAGAAGCCAATTATTAGTCTTCGCATTTCTAAGCCAGGAAACCGAGGACCTGAAAAGGGAGGAGAGTGCCCGCCATCCCCAGCTGGTCGATCTCAGGGCAAAGTCTTCTTTCCAGAAGTAATCTACGGGCACATATGTATTCCCCACTAGGCTCTTTGCAGTGTTTCAGAACACGGCAGTGGGGCTGGCGGTGGAGATTCCTCAGTAGCTTCTCTATTATGTAGGAAGCCATGTTGCTGGGCCTGGAGACCCAGTTTCTACCCCACATCTGCTCTGAGCCAGCTTCCATAGGTAGGGGAGGGTCTGCTACCTGTAAGCTGGAGACAGTGGCGACCATTGTGGTCTCCGGAGTTCCAACTCATGTTTCTCTAGTTCCTTAACCTAGTATTACTTTTCTCCTTTAAGCAGTCTGGTAGTTAAAGTCTGGGATTTGAACCTTGGGGGAGAATACCTTTTCCTGGCAGACCCTGACTTAGCCACTTCTAAATTTAAATCTCTCTGAACCTTTGACCTGAGTCTAGGGTGAGTCTAGGGTGGCCTCTCCATGTGGGTCTCCAACAGACCCCCAAGGGCATGTCCCTCCCAAACTCTGTCTGTCCCATTCTCAATGACTGAAGTTACCAAGCAGCTAATTAGCAGCCAAAGGTCTGAGTCACTCTTTACCCTTCTTGGGCTTGTGGGCGATTAGATATTACTTGATTTCTTACTCATTTCCTGCATCAGTGGGGAGCCACCATCCTGAGGGCCAGGCAAGCTGAGAGCCAGGGACGTAGAGATGGACTCTATATTCTGTGCGGCCTTGAATGGCTTATGGGACAGTATAATCTGGTTGTGTGTGTTTGTGTGTGTGTGTGTGTGTGTGTGTGTTTGGACAGGGTCTCTCCATGTAGTCTTGGCTGTCCACTAGTTTGCTGTGTTGACTGGTCTCAAACTCACAGAGATCCTCCTGCCTCTGCCTCTCGAGTGCCGGGATTAAAGATGTGTGCTACCATGCCTGGTCCGGGATAGAATAATCTGGAACCTTGGATAATTTCTCTTTGCACTGTGGAGGGCCCATGTGTGTGTGTGTGTGTGTGTGTGTGTGTGTGTGTGTGTGTGTATGGGTTATATATGTTCATGTGTGTGTACATCTGTGTTTGCGGTTGCTTGCCCATGTGTGAGCAACTATGTAGAGGGTGCAGGCTGATGCTGGGTTTTTATTGCTCTTCACCTTTGCTTCTTTAGATTTATTTATGGTTATTTATGCATATGTCCTGTGTGAGTCTATGTATCATGTGTGTGTTATGTGCCCATGAGATCGCCTGGGATTAAAGTTGTAGGCCGTTGTAAGCTGCCTGATGAGGGAGGTGGGAACCGAACCTGGGTACTTTACTTTGCAAGAGCAGTCGGCATGCTTTGCTGATGTGTTCACCTTACTTCTAGAGGCAAGGTCTCTCACAAATCTAGAGTTCATCACTTCTTCTAGCTCTAAGGACCTGCTCATCTCCCCCTCACCCCAGAGCTCAGTTACAGATACATGCCACCACCTCTGGCTTTTTACATGGTTCTGGGGAATCCAAACTCAGGTTATCATGCTTGTACAGATAGCACATCACCCCAGACCCACAGCCCATCTTTTAGAAAAGAAATTGAACAGTGACTAATACATTCTGATTCCAATGCATGTCACACTTAAGCTAGATTGTATAAATACGTGACATTTAGAGCTCAGATGACCTCTAACTCATGATAGCTTGACTTTCAACTATATCATGGCTCAAGACCCCCTTTCATTCTATAGGAACCCTCCTGTGCAGTGGTTTGCTTTGTAACCCTCTCTGGGTGCAAGGGGCATCTAGCCACAGCTCCGGGACATCCTACCATTGCCAGAGGGAATGGCCTATAATCTACAGCACACTGCTCCTAATCTACAAAGTGTGACAGATTGGGAATAACAAACACATTACAATACTTTGGACTCACTCCTGGCTCACTAGAAACTCTGTTGTAAACTGAGGACTATTTGGACTGGCAAAGTGAAAGATCCCAGCAGCCAATAGATCAAGAAGGTTACAGCGAGAATACTCTGCTTATCTCAGAAGCATGCCTGTCCCTCCCTACACACAGCCTGTCATTGCCCAGAGCAGCTGACATCTGGAGTGATGACTGTATTTTATTTTTCTTTGACTTTTTATTCATAAGCAATTTTATGTTACAAATGTCCGGTTCATGTGTGTATATAATAATAGAATTCTAAAGACTCTTGGTGTATAGTTGCGTCTTTTAGAAAATGTGTAGCATACATGGGTAAATTCGTATGCATATGTGTGCATGGGTGGCAGGTGAGTGTGTACACTTAAGTGCATGTAATGTCAGAGTCTGGCCTTAGGTGTCCTTCTCAGTCACTCTCCACCTTATTTTTTGAGGCAGGGTCTCTCACTGAACCTGGAGCGCACTGTTTGTCTAGGATGACTGTCCAGCAAACCTCTGGGCTCCACCTGTCTCCTTATCAGAGTGTTAGGGATATAGACACACACAGTTGGACCGGCTTATGCATGGGTTCTGGGGATTTGAACTCAAGTCTTCATGCTTGTATGGCATGAACTTTACCCAAGGAGCCATCTTCCCGAC
>NW_022196897.1:15648678-15677406 GCF_008632895.1 Mastomys coucha
ATGTATGTATGTATGTATGTATGTATGTATATTTTATTTATATATTGTGTGTGTGCATGTGTCTGTCTGTGCATGCGTGCTAGAGACTGTGGAGGGAGGTCAGAAGATAACACTCTGGAGCTAAGTTTCTCCTTCCATCATGTAGGTCCCGGGATCAAATTCCAGTCAACAAGTTTGGCAGCAAGCTTCTTTATCCACTGAGGCATCTTGCCCGAGGCCTTGCTCTGGCTAGGATTGTCTGACAATTTTTTAGTGTGATTCAGCCGTGCAGTCTCATGCTCTCTGGCACATTACAATAAATAAATATTGATTTGGTAAGATTTCAGAGCAGTGGTGATCTCACTGATGATACAAGCATCACTCTGTGTGCACGCGCACACACACACCACACACACACACACACACACACACACCATGGAACGTTGGGCACATTTCACCCAAGGCCTTGTTTTGGCTAGAATTGTCAGACAATTTTTAGTGTGATTCAACCGTGCAGTCTCATGCTCTGTGGAACATTACTTTTCTTTGCTGGGTAGTATTTCATTCTACAACTGTCCTTGTCTTCATCTGGCTTGTTTTCTTTGTGGGACCCTATGAATAGCCTAGACAATGCTATACAGATTGCAGTTGCAGACACAGGAGGGTGTCTAGGGTTTGAGAGACTATAAGACAGCCCATGTCCAACATGAGAGAGCACCTCCAGTTGTTTCCAGTGCGTATGTATATACATACTAATGCTTGTAACATCAGTGAGGTTTCCTGCAGCTCTAAAATCTGACTGAATCAATATTTATTTATTTTTGTCAACCAATAGTGATGGGTATTAGAATCCTGTAGTTTGAATTTAAAATTTTTTTGTTCAGTGTGATAGTTCTACCTCAAGTGTTTTTTGTTTGTTTGTTTGTTTGTTTGTTTTTTAAGTCATTGGAGAGTTTGGCTTGACAAGATCATTGTTCAATTATTGCTCATTTTTATATTTCTACTGTTTCCTTTCAAATTGTCTTGGACTGGAGATACAGCTAAGTTGGTAGATCCCTGGAATGGTTGCTCAAAGCTCTGAGCTCCATCCCAAGCATCACATAAGCCATGTATGGTGTCACATGTTTGCAACTCCAGCAACTTGGGAGGCAGAGGTAGGAGGAACAAGAACTCAAGGCCAGCTTTAGCTACAAAGTGAGTTTGAAGGTAGCCTGGGAGATGTGAGAGACCCTGTCTCAAGAAATATATAAAAATTTAGGGGGCTAGGGAGATAGCTCAGTGGTTAAGAGCTGCTCTCTCAGCCGGGCAGTGGTGGCGCATGCCTTTAATCCCAGCACTTCAGAGGCAGAGGCAGGCGGATTTCTGAGTTCGAGGTCAGCCTGGTCTACAGAGTGAGTTCCAGGACAGCCAGAGATACATAGAGAAACCCTGTCTCAAAAAACAAAACAAAACAAAACAAACAAACAAACAACAACAGAAAAAGAGCTACTCTCTCCGCTGGACATGAGCTTGGTTCTCTAGACAGGTCTCCCACATTAGGCAGCTCACAACTGCCTATAACTCTGCCTCCAGGGATGCAATCTCCTCTTTGGGCCTCTGTGGGCACCCTCAAGCTCCAGACACAGGCACAGATAAGAATAAAACAGATCTTTAAAAATGATAAGCTAATACAGTAACAAAATGAAATAAAATGCTGGTTCTTTGCTGAGTCCGGAGCTATGGCCTGAGCTGGTTACATCTAGAGTCCCTTCTCCGTCCCCAGCCTGGGCCTTAATTTTCCTTACGCTTCTTTTGACATTGCTGTCCCATGGTTTCTTGCTCGAGAAGAGCAGGCTATTTTCTAAGTTACCATCATAACACCACAGGGCTACCGGGAACTGATGTTCATATCCTGTGCCAGCTAGGGTACCGGTTTCTCCTGGCATGTCCAGGCGAGCGCCGCGAGGACAGGAATGGAACTGGTCCCCGTGTTCGGTGGCTTACCTGAGCTGTGGGAAGTGCACCCAGAACTCAGTTCTAAATTAGGGTTAGGGTTAGGGTTAGGGTTAGGGTTAGGGTTAGGGTTAGGGTTAGGGTTAGGGTTAGGGTTAGGAATTAGAGTTAGGGTTAGGGTTAGGGTTAGGGTTAGGGGTTAAGGTTAGGGTTAGGGTTAGGGTTAGTGTTAGGGTTAGGGTTAGGGTTAGGGTTAGTGTTAGGTTTAGTCAGTTATTGACAGGATTGTTCATGATGTCTCTTTCTTGCTGACCCATGTGGTGTGCTTCGGGAATATTGCTTCTCTTCCTGAGTTTTCTATTTTGTTTCTTTGGAGTTTCATCTGTTCTCACTCCAGTTTCATATTTCTATGGTTATTAGATTTTAATCCTCGTCATAGTGCCTAGAAGGAAGTGTATAGTCTTTTATCTTGCATGTTTTCAAATAGAAGTTAGTTTAATTTCTGACCTTCTTATCACCTGTTGTGATCCTGATTTGTTATCTGTTGATAAAGCTTAAAATCAGCTGGGGAGAAAGGTGTAATGGAGGATTGTCTACATCTGGTTGGCTGGCCTTCAGGAAGGTCTGTGAGGGCGTCTTGTTTTCCTTAATTGATGTAGGAAGACCCAGTCCACTGTGGGTGGCACCATTCCCTAGCAGAGTTTCCTGAGCTACATAAAGGTGGAAAAATCAAGCTGAGCACAAACAGGCAAGAGAATGAGCGTATACACATTTGCTTATCTCTGCTTTTAACTGTGGGTGTGTATGATGAATCAACTGAGTTTCCTTCTTGACATCCGCACACTAACAGACTATAATCTAGAACCACCAGCTGGGACCAACCCTTTCTCCTGTAATTTGCTCTCCGTTGGGGTGTTCTGTTACAGCAACAGAAATGAAACTAGGGCATCTTCTGATTCCACAGGTGACTATCTCAATCTATTCACTCTTTAGAGGACAATTCATATACTTGTAACATGTAATCTTCCAAGCCATTAACACATTGTGTAATATATTTACATGATCTGCATATACAGTTAAAGGCTTATCATATTTTCCAAGTTTCTTGCTAAGCAATTTTCTTTCTAAACATGTCTTTGGCCAGTGCATTCTTTTGTACTTCAGTTTTTGATGCTCCTGTGAGTAGCATCTTTTTTCTTTTTTCATTCATAAATATGTTGCCGTTATGCAGAAATTTAGCTAAATCGTGTGCATTAAATTTGGCACACTGTCCTTCTACTCTCCTAAACTTAATTCCTATTTTCCTTAAACACCCATAAGATATGTGTGTTAACACATATGTCGCAGTATCAACATGTGGTGACAGTTTGTTTGTGTATTTTCAATGACTATTTCAAAGTCTCATTAGTAAGCAGGTTCTTGCAGAAGAGGTTTGATAAACACTGTATTGGGTTAAAGGGCTTTCCTTGTGTGTGTGTGTGAGTTATTAAAGAGACCTTTAAATTAAAAATATTTAATTTCTATTTCAAGTGTGGGGAACACTCTGGTACCATGGTGTGTACTTGGCTGTCAGAGGACAAGCTCGTGGAAATTTTTTCTTCCACCTTTTCATAGGTTGTGGGAATTGAACTCAAGTTACTGGCTGAGTCGCCTCACTGGCTCTAAAAAAAGAAAAATCACATTAAATATATGCTAAATCCAAATAGCTCTTTTCATACAGAGAGAAAAGCCCTCCCTTCTGTGTAGGTGATGGGATTGCACATGTGTGCTTATGCATGCTATATGTGCATATTAGGGGCACAGAGGTCAACATCAAATCTTTATTACTCTCTACCTTTATCAATTATCATTTATCTATCATCTACGTATGTATGTATGTACCATCTATGTATCTAACTATGTATCTATCTAGCTATGTATGTATCTATGTTTTTCTACGTATGTATGTGCATACATTATCTGTCTGTCTGTCTGTCTATCTCTCGAGACAACCAGTGTTCACCTATTCAGCTAGGCAGGAGGTTTCTCTGAAGCTCGGATTACAGGTACTGTCATTCCTGGCTTCTACACAGGTGTTGGGAATCTAAACTCAGGTTCTCATGTTTGCACAGCAAATACTTTCTCCACTAAACCCTCTCCCCCTGACCCAGGATTGGGCCTGCATTTTTTATCTATAGCTGTTAACATAGCAGATAGCAGCCTGTCTTTTGAAAGTTAAGTCAGCCTGTTTTACATTCCTTAGTTAATCCCATCGTGGTCATGGTGTGTTAACCTCTATATGCTGTTGGTCTTAGTTGATTAAATTCCATGTGTATTTGTGTTCCTTGGTAAATCTGGCATATGATGGCAACAGCCATGTTGCTCTTGTCTTTCCTGTTACATGGTGGATAGCATTCTCTCTTTTATGACTATTTATGAAGGATAACTGTTGACCGAGATTCTTCTCATCCTTGAGGTTTCAATTGTGGAAGGATTCTTGGCTGATGATTCTGTTTCTTGAGCGATTATGGGACCATCTAGATCTTTCCTTCTTGAGTCAGTCTAGGAATGAGTCCATTTGTTGAAATTTTAAATTTATTAGCACACATTCCATGATGTGACCTCATTTATAATATATCCTTATTATAATACACACAGTGATTTTTCTGTTCCCTTATTCATGGTTAAGTGATTCATAGCCACTGTTATTTTTCTTCTCATTAGTCTTGCCAGAAGTGTATAATTTTGTTACTTATATCTTCTCACTTTGGTTTTTATTCTCTTTTAAAATATACTTAATTGGTGCTGTGTGAATATGTATGTGTATGTGTGTGTGTGGTGTATGTGAGAGTGTGTGTGTATGTATGTGTGTATGTGAATGTGTGTGTGTATATGTGTATGAGTGTATGTGTTGTGTGTATACGTATTGAGTGTGTGTATGTGTGAGTATGCATATATGTGTTTGTGTGTATGTGTGCATGTGTGTATGTGGTGTATGTGTGTGTGTGTGTTCATGCCACCTGAGTACAGGTACCCTTGGAAGCCAGAGGCATTGGATGGCCTTGAATTGTAGGTGATTGTGAGCCACCTGATCTGTGTGTACTAGAAATGAACTTTGACCTTGTGCAAGAGCAGTACATGCTCTTAACTGCTGAGCCATCTCTTTAGCCCCTGCCCACCCCCTTTTTTGAGACAGAGTCTAAAGCTGAGAAGGTCCTGCCTCAGGCTCCTGAGCATCTGTGAACACTGTGCTGCAATCCAGGTCTGGCTTCACTCACCTCTCCAGATCTGGACTCAGCCTTGGTCACATCCAAGCTCTTTTTGGTCTGCTACATTCCATGTTAGCATTCCTTGGTAGTACTCAGCAGACTGACTTGCCCAGGGTTTCATGTAAAGTGTTTTACACATGGACTATCCCTGAGCATAGTCTTTGGTAACACTGTACGTGAATTTTTATTGTGGTTTTCTTGAAAGCAAGCTGTGTCACAGTGTGTGTGAATCCCAACTATAGGGGCCTCCTCTACATCTTAAGTTGAGGTCAGAAAGCACACCTTCGTTATTTCAGTTCCTTGAAATGTTTGAGATTGCTTTTTTCTTGGGGCAGAGTCAGTTTCACCAAAGCTTTCACATGAGCCTCGGAGAACCAAGCAGCCTGCAGCCGCAAGGGCCCTGCCCACCAGGGCCGTAACCACTGGGGGAGGGGCAAAGCTATAGGGGTTATAACTGTCAGGAGTCACAGCTATCAGGGACCACAGCTACTGGGGACAGCCACTGTGGACTACAGCCACTGGGAGTCATAGTAAAGAGGGCCACAGCCACAGAGCCACTGAGGCTGGCTGTTCCTGATTTCCTGTAGACTCCTGGTCTGGTAGTCTGCTCCAAGAACTCTCCTGGGATGTGAAGGGTTTGGGATTTTACATTTGATTTTGAGGATGCTTGATTTACACAGACTGCTTTTGTTTGCTTTTTTGGGTGAATTGGTCTTAGCATGGAGGACAAAGTATGTGTGCATTTTGCCTTCAGACATATTTTATTTGGGATCCCTTTCACACGTTGCTCTTTTTTGTTCGTTTGTTTTAAAGCCACACATCCCAGGCTGCCCTGGAAACCATTATCCTTTTGCCTCAGTCTCTGGGATGGACAATCTCAATGTCAGTGTGATGTCTAGAATTGCGTGGTAGTGGACCACCTCGGAAGGGATGATCTTGTTTAGGTTAACTGAGGTGGGAAGACCTGCCCAGCCCTCTATGGGTAGCTCCACTACCTCCTGGGGTCCTAGGCAGTATAAGGGGAAAGTGAGCAGCGTGCAGGTGTTCATCACTGTCTGTCTGCTGACTGTAATTCCACGTGATCAGCTGTCTCAGCTCCTGAGGCTCTACCTCCCCTCAGCAGTGGACTGTGAGCCTAAATAAAGCATTTTCCCCCTAAGTTGCCTCAGTCAGGATATTCTATCAAACAATAAAAGAAACAATCTAACAATAAAGTAATCAGGACAGCTTCCCAATGCGGAATTCTAGGCATGTAGACCACTGCCCAGCACCCAGCGTCCACTCTCTTTTTACATTTAGAATCTTCTGTACATTCTACTTCCTGTCTGTAGACCCTTCTGTTTGAGGGGCTTCCTGTAAAAACTGATGTTTGAGTCTCTCCTGCCCCAAGTCTGTCAGACTGCATTTACTCTTTAAATTTAATGCAACCACTTAGAGATCAGGGTGCATATCTACCACAGTTTATTTGCTGCTTAGTAGGTCTAGGTTTCCTTTTTCTTCAGTACTTATTTATTTCTACACTTGGTAAAATTTCCTGTCTTATTAGATTATGCTCAGTTGTGACCTGGTGTTAGCCATTTTAGTTTTAAACATTTATCTGTCTGTCTGTCTGTGCATGTATGTATGTATGTATGTATGTATGTATGTATGTATTTGTATGTACCTGTGTGTGCACACATGTGCATATGCACACATGCATGGATGCCACTGTGTGAGTGTAGAAGGCAGGATTGCCTTGTGAAGCTGGCTATCTCTTTCCACTGTGTGGGTCCCAGGGCTTAAATTCAGGATTTCACGCTTGGCAGCAGGCACCTTTACCCACTGAACCAGCACCTATTGCTAGGTGTCATGACATGCACCTTCAGCTTGCTGTGTGAGCTTCCCAGGGTTGCTGTGACAGAAGACAGTGAGTCAAGGGGCTTAACACAGCATTTTCTTCAGGCTTTGGAGAGATCTAACATCAAGTGAGATCTAACATTAAGTGCCCTAACCTCTCCCCCGCCCCGCCACGCTCTCGTCTCCTCACCCCCCAACTCTTCACTCTTCAGAGATGGGCAGGGGACTCCTGTCTTGCCCCTCCCACTTTCTGGGTTCCCAGGCATGCCTAGCTTGTAGATCATCACTCCAAATTCCATCTTCTCCTGGCTTCCAAGCCTCTGGTCTTCCCCTCCTCCTAGCAAGATTTGTCCTTGGGTCCGGGGCTTATCAGGTCCAGCCTTTCACTGTCACATCTGCAAAGCCTCTTTCCAAACAGGGTCCCATTCTGAGTTCTAAGTGGACATAAAGTTGCGGGTGAACATCTTCTAGAAAGCCTTTCATTAGGCATTTCCTAGGACCTAGCAGGCTCTAGGCTTCATGTAGGGGTCTGCCACACCAATACCTTTGATCACCTTGGGTCCGTTCAGTGTATGGTGGGTGATCATGATGGACTGACTGTTTGCAGAAGTTTCCTAGGGTGCCCTGGCCCAGGACAGAGGCTGACATCTGCTTCCACTTAACTGCCTCACAGGCCAGGATGATGTCATCGCAGCGCAGGCCTGGGGGGAGTTGGCGTCTGGCCACCAGTGACAGCTCAACTGGGAGCCCTCAGCTAATGAGGAGGGGGCCCTGGCTGCTCAGGCCTGCATGGAAATGTTGTCTCCAAGCCCAGAATGGGGCCTCATAGGATCTGGGGCGATGTGTAGAGAAAGAGCAGGATCGGTGGAAGGGTAGAGTTGGCTGCTGTCCTAGGTGGAAATGGGGCTGGGGTGAGTGGCCGCTTTGGTGCATGTTATGGTAAGGGTTCTGGCTGCATCCAGGATGCATCATGGGTGTTGCTAAGCAGGAGCCACAAAGGAAGCTCCTTCCCCGCCATGGAGCCATCTTTCTGCTGCCTGCTGGGAGTGGATGAAGCCATTCTGGTGCTAAGTGCACACAACTGGAAGTTTCTGGCTGTGGCTGGCTATGTCCTGTGCAAAGGCAAAGCCCCAGGAAGAACAAATAGTAAAAGCCAGGATGTGCAGTTTGAGGCCTCAGGAAGAAGTGGGTATCTGTAGTAAAACCCCAAAGACCATCGGGTGGGCTATGAGGTGGCCACGCAGCTAGGCTATCATTGCATCTCATCACCACAGTAGCCCCATACTGCAAGGATCCATTTTAGAGATGAGGAAACTGAGGCACAGAAACCTGAAACTCACGTTTAGCTGGCACTGGGACCAGGTTTGAGCTTCCTGATGCTTGCCTTTGCTTTATGGCTCAGGATGATAAGCCGAGTCAGGGATCCCAGGCTCTCATCTTTTCTCTGCTATGTAGCTCTGAGGAGTAAGTATTCTCCACATCAATATCTCCTCCTATAAGGAGATGCTGGGAGGTTGTGAGGGTGCGAGATGAAATTTCCTATGGGTCACACTGTCTCTTTAGTGAGTACTGGGTCCTGGCAAGCATCTGTGAATCTTGCTGGAGCCACTGATCAATATGGCAGAAGGAAGCAGCAGGAACATAGAGGTGAGGTCAGCCCTGTGTCTCCAGAACCTTCCCTCCTCCCCAAAACAGTTACTCAGCACTAGCCACCTCTTCCCCAGTGGTTTCTCTCTGGTGCATCTAGACTCCTACAGGGTGTTCAGAAGAAGGTCTCTCAGTGTAGACTGGATGGCTCTGGTGGGGAGATGCCACCTGTTTCTGTGGGTGTTGCAGCTTGATTGTTAAAGCTGCTGGACACACCCCTACCTGTCATTCAGTTCACATTTTCTTATCAAGAAGCTCCGCCCACAGGTGATCGGGACAGCTCACATCCTAGTCTATGGAATTCTGCCTTAGGCAGATAGCTTGTAGACTAGCCATTCTCTCTTGTTTAATGTTTGTGTACTTTGAATTTTTTTCTCTCTAAATAACACAGTAAACCACATCTTTGTATGATAGGTTTTCTGACATCATCATTCACGGATATGATTTTCTCCTTAGCAGCGTTTGAGGGGCACATACTCCTATATTCCCTTCAGGGTGGAACTCTGGCTGACAGACAGCGGTGTGGATTCATTACAATTGTGGCTTAGCTTAGCTGCCTGGCTCTTGACATGAGCTCTGAATGTTGCCCCATGTTCTACACCATGAAGGTATCCTAACACCCGGCCGGTCTGCATGGCTGTGTTCAGAGCATCTTTTTTGTGCTTTACATATTAATAAGAAATGTCTTTGCTTTGTTTCCCTGAAGTGGATAGAGTGTGCCGTTCACTGTTCAAGTCTTCTTGATTTGGATGACCTCTCCCCGGTCCATGGATGTGCTGCCTGGTGTGAGGTGCTCTGCTTGATGCAGCTCCGATTGGGACCCCAGGTGAGATTTCCAGGCCTCTGTGATGGTTTGAGTGAGAAGTGTTCCCCACAGGCTCGTGCATTTAGCATCCAGATGGTGGAGCTGTTTGCAGAGTGTTAGGAGGTCCAGACTCACTGGCAGAAGTGAGTCATGGGGACAGGTTTTGAGATTTCACCTTACCCCACTTATAGATTGCTCTCCCTGTGTTATGTTTGTGACCGAAGACATGCTCTCTGAGCTTCCTGTTCCAGTTGCCTGCTGCTGTGCTTCCTACCATGATGGACTCTCTCTGGTACCATAAGCACAAATAAACCTCTTCGTTCTCTAAGCTGCCCAGGATCACAGTGTTCTATCATAGCACCTGTCGTAGGTAACTAATACACTGTCTGGGGCCACATGCAAAGATGTCTGTCTACCCCCACGGGTCTCCACATGAACACTTATCCCCCTTGGACATTCTGTGCATCTTTTAACAAGAATGTGAGACACAGGTGCTGTCTGTCTTAGGAAAGACATGACATTTGATGGTCTCTGAGGTTCCTTCATTACTTTGTCCCTTCCTCTTGATTCTTCTGGCTTCTCCATGTCTGAGGCCATGTTGATACAGTGAGACCAAGACTGGGCTGAGAAGTACCTGGCTCTCAGAACTGTGCCTCAGGATGTGCGGCATGGGGCAACCTGGGCCTGGGCCTCAGCATCTGTGGCATGGGATGACCCAGACCTGTATTAGGGTGTGTGGAAGGTGAGGTCTCTGCCCAAAGTCAGGGCCCAGGTTGCATCTGTCTTTTCATTTGGATGACAGGGCATGCCACAGTGTGTGTGTATAGAATGTATTCAGGATGCATTGAATCTGCTCTGCTTGGTGCCTTTGGCCCATAGGCCTGACAGATATTGTTGGGAACCCAGAACAAGAATCTCCCATACTTATGCAATTCCAAATAAAAACAGAGCTAAACCATAAAACAAGTGGCAACATGGTTAATATAGCTTGGTATTGCCCCAAATGTTTTCTTTTTCTTTTTCTCAAAAACCTCTTTTATTAACAGTTTACTTCTGCTGGCCCTGCCTGTGGAGGGCTCCCAAGTTCTGGGTCTGGGCTTCTGGGAGCTGAACACTTGGCCAGGCCCAGCTGAAGCTGCAGATCCCTGGGGCTCAGGCAGTCAGGCTCTGAATCTATTTTCTCCAAATTGGGTCTCCTTTCTCTTCTTCCTCTTTTCCTAAGCTTTCTTTTCATTCTTTCTTTCTTTTATTTATTTTAATTTTTTATTTATTTGAGGTACTGGGACTGAACCTGGGTTCTCGCCCATGTTAATATACACTCTACCACTGAACTGTGGTCCTCAAGCTCTCTTCTTCCCCCCCCCCCCCCTTTTTTTTTAATTTGAGGTAAAGCTTCTCCAGGCTAGTAGCCAGGCTGACCTAACTCTTTAGCCCAGGATGCCCTTGAGCTTCTGATCCTTCTGTCTCAGCTACCTAAGCAGCTGAGGTGGAAGTCCTGAGCCACCAGCTCTGAGTCCATCTTTTAATGAAAAAAGCTTTCAAATTCCAAATACCCAAAATCAAAATCCCAGTGCCTGGCTCTCCTATGTGGCAGTGGCCAAGATTCAACAGAGGACACACGAGTTTCTTAGGGCTCCCTTCCTGCAGTGGCTAGATGCTCAGGAAGGTGGCATCTGGGCAGAGGAAGCCCAGCTCCTTGCAATGGACCTTCTGCACACAGCTGTGCTCAGTGTCTAGAGGTAGCCTCCTCCCGCCCCTTCTGATCTGAACCTGGAGGATTGTCTTAGTTAGGGTTTTACTGCTGTGAACAGACACCATGACCAAGGCAACTCTTATAAGGACAACATTTAATTGGGGCTGGATTACAGGTTCAGAGGTTCAGTCCATTATCATCAAGGTGGGAAGCATGACAGCGTCTAGGCAGGCATGGTGTAGGAAGAGCCAAGAGTTCTACATCTTGTTCAGAAGGCAAAAAGGAGAAGACTGGCTTCTAGGGAGCTAGGATGAGGGTCTTAAAGCCCATGCCTAAAATGACATAGTTCCTCCAACAAGGCCACACCTCCTAATAGTGCCACTCCCTAGGCCAAGCATATTCAACCCATCTCAAGAACTTATTTGATGTTGCCTACTCCTTCCTATAGGCCTTCCTAACCTGTCTATACAGAGTGCATAGGACCACACTCTTAACGACTTTAGCTACCCAGTCATACTGAGCCTCTGCCTGGAGGCTCATGATGTCTGTGTGCCCTCCCCTCCCCTCCTTCTCTCACAGTCTTTCCTTTGACATTCTGTGTGCTCCTCCTTTCTCTCCACTCCTTTTCCTTTTTCCTTTCCCTATTCTGTTTCTTCCTCCTCCTCTAAGACAGTTCCAATCCCTTTATAATTGCACCCTCAGCCCCCCTCCCATTTCCTCCCATCAGTGATGCACTGCCTCCATTTGAAAGTCCTCGGTTACTTGAACGTGGTTTCTGGTGGGACAGGATGTGTTTTGTGTTTAATGGCTGAGCTCCGTGTTGCTTTCTGTGGCTGCTGCTCTCTCTCCCTTTCCCCATAACTGTGGCTTTCCTGAGGATCACCACGTGTAAAGGGTGGACACTATCCTTTTTTTCTATTCCTCCATTCCCTGCTTGCCAGCTCCAAGGCTGTCCCAGGTTCAAATCTAGCCTGCTTCCAAGGAGGACAGCCAGGGGGTGTAGGCTGAGGAACCAGACCTGGGTATGGATAGCTGTCATGGAACCACCAAACTATCAGCTGATGGAAGAGGTGTTCTCAGACTGTTGGGCCACAGGGAAGTTCCTAAAATGTCAGGCTGGCGTGTCTTTCTCATATGACCCCAGAGAGGAGCCAGGATAGTCCTGACATTGAGTCTGGGGCCAACAGAGGATTGAAACCTGGAATTACCTTGCCACAATTCCTTGCCACAGTTGTGTTGAGATGCTGGGGACCAGCGATGCTCAGCCCTGCTGCATTGCCCTGTACCTCAGCACTGGTCTTTGAGAGGCCTCCCTCTTCCATGCAGGCCCAAACTCAGGCAAAGTTGGCAGTAGGTGTTGCCTCCTCTTGGCCTGGTGTGATAACTGTTCACAACTAAAAGATAGCATCAATAGTGGGTCCAGGGATGGTGGGGGTGCAGAGGTGGTGAGAGGTGGGGTCTGGTCTGTCTTCTCCCTGCTCCTTCCCTCCCTCCTCCTCAAGAGCTACCTTAAGTTCTTGTGGGCTGCTGGAATGGCCCGGATGATCTGCCTTTTATCCAGGGCCTCTTGCCACAGAGCTGCTGGGGAACAGCAGCCTAAGGCTCACAGACAAACGGCAACCTGGATCTGGGTCAAGGATGAAACTGTCATGTTTGAATCTCAGCCTGAAGAGGCAGCCAGAGCTGTTCAGATGTTTCCACTCAGTTTCTGGCAGAGACAGCACCAGGAAGGTAAGAGTAGAGGAGACAGGAGGCTGCCTGGGAGCAGAGGGCAAAGGGCAGAGCTGCTGCCCTCAAGAGAGCTCCATAAGAGTCCCCTCTGGCCACTCCCGGTCTTCAACATCCTGTGGGTCACGATGCTCCTGGAAGCCCTTCCATGATGCTGGCACACAGCCCTGGCTGGCTCTTCTGAAACTCATTATTCATGTTACACAGAGTTAGTCCGTATAGCCAGGGAACAACACTTTCATGGGTAACCCAGGGAAACAAAGATCCATACTTGTGGCTGACACAGGAGACCCTGAGAATAAGAGCCTAGAAGGTTCGAAACATCTATGGAAAGAGATGCTTGACAGCCAAGATTGAGTGAGAAGGCTGCGTGGAGCCTGTCAAGGGCCTAGGGGCTCCTGGTGTGTGCAGGAGTGCTGAGTGTCTGAAACAGCTCAGATTCAGTCGTCTGAATTTGGATCCTTTAAACTCAGGCATCCATCTGTGTCACCCCCGGCGACCAGGGGTAGCTCACAGGAAGTAAGTCAGCCGACCGTGGAAGTTGGGTAGATGGTGCTGATAGTCACACACACCCTCGGAGTGTTAAACACCCCAGAGTCACACACTCTGAAGTGGTTAGGAGGACAAATTTTGTTATGTCTATTTTTATCACAGTAATAAAAAGGTTTTTTTTTTTTGTCTTTGTTTTTTGTTATGTTTTTAAGAAAAAATACAGCAAAATAACCACACCAGAGTCAGAGAAACTAAAAACTGGAGTAGGGAATGAAGAGAGGAGAGAAGCCAGGCCTGGGATTATAAACTTGTCATCCCATCACTGGGGAAACTGAGGCAGGAGAATCCCAAGTTCAAGAGTCCAGTTGGGCATTTAGTGAGACCCTGTCTTGAAATAAAAAGCAAGAGGAGGGCTAGTGGTATGTCACAGTGGCAGGAGCTTGCTTAGCCCACATGAGACCCTAGGTTCAGTCCCTGGCACAGCAAACAGGAGAGACAGGCAGTGTCTTAGGCCCCTTGATGGTACAGAGAGCAGAGGTATGCTTGAGCCCACTGTACATCTAAAGGAAGAGAAAATATTGGCAGCCTCTTCCTGACATGGAGTCTCACTATGTGCTAGCCCCCACACAGTCATTCTACAGCCATGCATTATTGTGGGGTATAAGCTTAGATTTTTTTCAGGCCCTATTTTTAATAAGGGTTCTTAAATGCTTTAATCTCCTTTCTGGCCTACTACCCATCAGAGGTAGTGGGAAAGAAAAGTTATTAGGATACGGGGGAAATGGACCTGTTAAATTGTTCTTTGGAACAAATCCCATCTGTGTTGTCAGGAAATTAGCTGTTCAGTGCACAGTATTCAGCAGAGGCAGCTCGATTCACTCACAAATACTTCACAAATATACCAGTAGTCCAGTTCAGTAGTGTTGGGATAGCAAACATGAATCAACAATGGTGGAACTACCTAGCAGAGACAGCCAGGTCTCAGCCAAATCAGCATGAGTCAGCAGGGACCCCAGGAGCAGCAGGGACCTCAGGAGCAGCAGGGACCCCAGAAGCAGTTATTTGCTGTGCCTTCTCCAAGGAGGTGAAGGTCAGTGAAGACTCAATACCAGAAAACATCAGCTGTCTTTGCAAGCAAGCCTCCATCACTGTCCATAGAGTCCTATTTATACTCCTTCCAAATATCACGTGCCCTCCACAAAGCTTGTCTCCGCATGTGAGCATGTCTTAGCAAACCTCCGTGTGAGTCTATATCAGCTGACATCACTCTGCCAATAGACCAGAGTCTGCAGAAGCAGCCAGAAGCCATCAGCGCATCACCAGAAGTCTTTTGGTATATTTCTCTCTATGGAATCATGACAAACAGAGCTCAGCTACACAATGTAAGATGAACCAATACCCATGAGTCATTAGTGAAGAACCTTCCTTCATCGTGCATCCCTTTCACGTGTGTCTGCTTCAGCGAAACATTCTTTCATGCGTTTGCCCCAGCCAAACACCATCCAACACAACTGACTGGTTGTCAAGGTGGACCTATTTGGGGGAGAGGTTGGTTGAGGGGAAAAGAATTCCCAACTGTGAGCAGCTTGTCTGTTGTGCTGGGACCCTGAATGTATACAAAGGAAAAGGTGAGCTGAGCACCAGTATTCATCTGTCTGCTTCTTGACTCTGTATACAATCCTGAAGGCCCTGCTGCCGGGCCTTCCCCAACACGATGAGCTCTAGTCTTGAATTATGAGCCTTAAGCTCTTTATGTCAGGCATTCTATTACAGCAACAGGAAAAACAACTTATACAGAAAACTGGTACCTGGGAGTGGGGTCACAGCTCTGATAACCTGACCATGTTGTTCTTAGGTTGTTGGAACTGGTTTATGGAAGCAATGGGAAAAGTTAGTTTGAAGCTGGAGGCTGCTGCAAGCAGAGGTAGTGGGCCATTTGGGTGGGATGTTGGAATAACAGGATGCCAAGAGAAGTGTGGACAGTGGAGGTCTTGCCTGTGGTGTTGTAGGGGTGAACAAGGAGTCTACCAAGAATTGATGACTGGATTGTTTGATACTTTCTGGCAAAGAGTTTGGCTACATTCTGCTCATGCCCCAAGAACGTGGACTAAGCTGAATTAAAAAGTAACAGGCTAAGTCCAGCTTAGTGGTGCTCCTCTTTAGTCTCAATACCTGGGTGGCAGAGGCAGGCAGGCAGGCAGATCTCTCTAAGTCTGAGACCAGCTTGGTCTACATAGTTAGTTCAAGGATAGCCAGAGATGTGTAATGAGATCCTGTCTCAAAACAAACAAATAAACAAACATAACAGGCTAATTTGGAGCTCACAAATACACATCCTCAGGATTTCCTTTATTGCAAAATGTGCCATGTCCATGAGCTTCTAGAATTAGGACATCTCTGGGGGCCATCACGATGTCTGTAAAATGAATACATGATCAGTGTGGTCTTCAGGAGAACAGAGGTAAGGGAACTGGGTCAGGGGTGGGCACATAGAGGGGTAGCTGGTTGGGCTGCTTCATTCTTTCAAAAGGTAAGAGGAGCAGCCTCTGTCTCCACTACTCTCAGTGCCCCTCTCTGAAGAAAGACAGAAAGGAAAAACTTGCAGTATATAAGAATGGCAGGGGAGCCCCCTCACCCAATCTGGATGAAACCCTCTACCAGCAGAGACACAGTAATTCCAGAACAGAAAACAACTGCTTAGAGCATTTCTTCCTTTCCAACCATAAATCTCCAAATTTCTAGGAACTCACAAGAAACCCCATCTACAGAAAAGGGCACATCCTAAGTCACTACTGCCTTCTACTTTTCCTTTCTAGGACTGTAAAGTGTCTCCAAAGCCCCTATAATGTCACCTACCAAAAGAGACAGGGAAGAAGAAAGGTCTAAACGCTATTCTTTGAGATGAAGCCTTGAGAGCCACCAGCCGGTATTTATGGCCAGATTGGGAGGACACACCCACACTTGGATCTCTCTTACTCTCTGACTCTTCTCTGAGGAGCTCTCACCCATGCATTTGGGCATGTCTTTCTTCCGAGTGCTTCTCTTTCTCTTAACCCTAGTGATAAAAACTGTGTTAAAATATCTTTAAAGATCAGGGGTTCTCTGCTCAGTCTCTCTCTCTCCCCCTCCTTCCCTCCCTCCCTCCTTCCCTCCCTGCCTCCTTTTCTCCCTCCCTCTCTCCCTCATATTTCCTCTTTCCTCCCTCTCTCGCTCTCTTCCTTGTCTCTCTGCTGTCTTCTCTTTCCACCCTCTTCTTCCTCTCCTCCCCAACTCTAACTTGAGGTACTCCTCACATAGCACAGTTAACCATTTTAAATTAAACAATCCTGGAAGCACACTTGCAATTCCAGAACTAGGAAGGCTGAGGCAGAAGGGCTACAAGTTTGAAGTCAGCCTCGGCTTTGTAGAGAATTCCAAGCTAGCCTGGGATTCACAGAGAAACCTGTTCAAACACACGAATGAAACATTCCCAGGATGCTGAGCACATTCCCAGTTCTCTGCAGTCCCTGCCAGTCTGATTCCTAAACATTTTCATTAGCCAAGTAACCCCTGCCCTCAACCCCAAGTCAGTTAATTCTAGTTGTCAGGGTGGCATAATCACCTGGAGAAAGAGTCTCTATGAGAGACTGTCTAGGTTGGCCAGTAGACATGCTTGGAGAGGGGAGCGGGGTTGTCTTGACTGTGTCAATTGATCTGGGAAGGCCCAGGCCACTGTGGGGACACCAGTGTCTGTGCAGTGGATAAGAGTGGAAGGTGATGGGACTGGTGAGTGGCTCGGTGATTAAGAACTCATACCATCTGCAGAGGACCCGAGTTTGATTCCCAGAACCTAGGTGAAGTGCCCACAACCACCTGTAACTCTAGCTCTAGGAGATCCAGTGCTCTTTTCTGGCCTTTGAGGGCCACTCCTATGCACAATCTCTGCCACCACATATACATATAATCAAAAACGGAAATTCTAAAAAATGTTTAAAAGGAGTAGAGATGGTGAGCTTAGCAGTAGGCACACGTGCATTTATTTCTCCTTCTGCTGTCATTGTAGATATGATAAGCTGCCACAGGTTCCTGCCTTGACTTCCCTGAAATGGTGGCCTATAACCCAGGATTATAAACCCTTTCTCTCCTAAGCTGTCTTTTGTTAGGATGTTTTAATCACAGCAACAGAAATGACTGAGAACACCCAACACCTTAGCTGCCAGGGTCCCTTCTTGTGTGGGTCTCCCTTTCCCTGGGGTTTTTGGCCACTGCCCCACCATGATGAAGAGAGCAGTTGATAAATAGGGTTTCAGACAGCTCGTGAGTACAAACAGAAAATGGCGACACATTCTGGGATCAGCTTTATTAGGAGTGAATCAAGGGTTATATATATATATAGTTTTGGGTTAGAGGGTAGGAATATTCAGGGTAGGCAAAGGCCATTAAAAGTTAAGGTACTGAAATGCCTCGTTAGCATGTGGAGGTACTCCAGGAATCTCTTATTGGGAGAACAGAAGCTGAGCCTGTAATCTAACTAAGGCTCTGTGACATCTCTCTCAGAGGCAGAGGTCATGGGGGTCTTGAACTCCCAAGACAAGGTCAGAGAAGGAGAAGCCCTGCTGGTAAGTAGTCCGCCATTTTGTGACAAGCCCAGGAGGCTCTCTGGACAATGGTAGACTTTGACCTTAGGTAGCAGTGCAACATTCTAGGGTCAGTCCAGTCCTTTGCAGCCACTGATCTCTGTCTCTCCATTTTCCTGCTTTGAACTTTTCATGAAAATGGCATGGAACAGTAGCAGCCTTTTGTGTCTTCCTTCGCACCATGTGTGGCACTCCAGTTGGACTCTCTTCTTTGTTGGCTGAGCTACATTTCCCAAGAGCCAGCACTGTGGTCTACTAAGCAGCTCAGCTGGGGTGAACTCTGAGGATGATCTCCTTTTTCAGCTGCTGAGAACTGTGCTCTGTGGAGATTGGTCACATGGAGTTGTTTACTCCATGTCCGTAGTACTCTGCAGATGCACTGGGAGAGGAATTGCATACTCTTTACTTCCCTTCCCCTTTAAAAAGATTTAGTTTAAAAATTGTATGTATGTATGTGTTCCTGTGAAGGGGTGTGTGAATGTGAGCATGGGTAACTGAAGAGGGCAGAGGCATTGCACCTGACTTACAGGCAGTTGTGAGCTGCCTGACAGCCTGGGTGCTGGAATCGAATTCAAGTCCTTCCTAGAATAGTGCACACTCTTAGCCTCTGGGCATCTTCCCAACTTTCCTCATTTTTGGTGCTGAAGAAGGAACCCAAGGCCTGATGCCCAGCAGGCAGGCTTTCTACACAGAGCTTCTCCTCAGCCCTGCACACACCGTTAGCCACCTGCTCTTTTCCCCTGCCTCCCTCTTCTCCATCCACCATCAGAAGACTGAGGGGTGCTGAGTCTGAGCAGCTCTCCCTGTGTACAATACAGGAGCACCTTGTCTGCACCAGCTATTCCATAGACAGACACTGAGCTGGGCTCAGCTTTCCAGGCAGGTCCTTGGGCACACTGTGCATAATGCCACATGGCCCTCTGTGAAACTGGACATACCGGACATAAAACATATTAAGAAAGTTCTTGAAGACCGTGATGCTTCTCTCTATTGTTTTAAAGATTTACTTATTTTTATTTTATGGATAAGGGTGTTTGATGGCATGTATGTATGTTCACCAAGTGTGTACAGTGTCCACAGAGGCTAGAAGAGGGTATTGGACTCCCTGGTACTGAAATTACAATGATTGTGAGTTTTCCCAGGGATTCTGGGAATTGAACCCAGGTCTTCTGCAAAAGCAGCAAGTGTTTTTAATCTCTGAGCCATCTCTCCAGATCCTGCTATTCACTATTTATGTTCTGTAAGAGGAACACTTTCTACTAAAAGAAATATCTCAAAGAACCCCCAAACAAATGACAGATGAACCATATGAGTCTGGAACCCCTGAAGGCAACAGGCAAGGGCAGGCAAGGGCATCTGGCTGGGATGCTGGGGCAACTGGCCCTAGGAACAGACTCAGAGATCCAAAATGAAGGCTCATCTCCTCATCTGGGCAGTCTAGGGATGTGACTGAGCCTGGCCTGGGTGGGGCCAGCATACACACTGCTCCGAACTTTCTTGGAATGAAGTCCAAAGGCCATCATGAAAGCTGCACAGAAGTTGGCCTACTCCGTGCAGAAGGCAGTGGTAGCAGGAGGCAGTGCAGACCTACTGTGGGAGCCATTCCTTCCTCCTGCTATAAGAGACAGTTTTGTGCCTGAGCTAGGGGGCTTGCTTTTTACCCCTTCTGCAGAGATGTCTGGTCTCGGCAGGCAACCCAGCGGGCTGCAGAGGTCTCAGGGTCTGGAATTCCTTGTCTATGAAGTCAGTGGGTCCTTCTGGCTCGTGCAGAGCCAACCCCACCCCTACCCTGTCTCTCTCCTGGAGTATTTTTTTTAACTGACCCTCTGCTTCTGGAGAACTTGTGTCCTGCTGCTGTTTTAACATTCATGGGCCAAGTTTGAGCTCTTTGTGGCCACATGACAACTATATAGTAAATATGTTTAAGAACTCCATTTCACAGATGAGGAAACTGAGGCAGAAAGGAGAAACGACATTCCTGAGGCCATGTGCTTGCTAGTGGGGGGGCTGTCTCAGGGTCCATAAGTCTTACTGCTAGGCTCATGACCTGTAGAGCCGCAGTCTGGTTCCCACACTGCTGTCACACGTGGACACCTGCAGATGTCTTAAGGTGAAGTCCAGCCTTTAGCTCTCCCCCTCTCCAGTGCCAGGCTCAGAGGCCATGATCAGATCAGGTGGGGCTGCCCAGGGAAGCTGGCTTTGTGTCCAGCAACCCAGCAGCTTAGGCCCCATGACTTCATCCTCTCCACGCCCTGTCCACACCCTGAGAGTGACCCGACTATCCAGTCATTTATAAGAGGTTTCAAGGACACTGGAGGAAAACACAAAGCTACTAATACAAGGAATTACACAAACAGTGTGTTCAAGATTCTCCCTCTTCAGGCTAACAGGCTGCAGCATCCTCTCCTGCAATGGACATACTCCTTCTAGAAAGAACCCCGACTTCCACCCTTTCAGGTTCCCTTCCTTGTAGGGCAGCAATCCCTCTGAAACTTGGGGCTGTTAGAACTTGCATGGGCACTCCAACAGAGAAAGCAACATTTCTACCTGCACGCTCCCTGTCTTCTTGTGCTACAGTGTCAGGCTGGAGATGATTAATCGGAGAGTGTGGGAAACCATCAGTACAAGGTTGCCGGCACTCCCGAGACCCAAACGTGTGGAAATTAGAATACCATCTTCCAGGAAACTAATGAAAAACGCCTTTACGAGGCAGCTGTTCTTGGGTGTAAACTTTTAAAGAAGCCAGAGGGTCCAGAAGAAAGTCGGACCAGCCCCTGCTGTGGAGTCTGCAGGCCAAATGAATCCTGCAGGCCTTAGTCAAGCAGGCAGAAGGACAGGCCCAAGTCATGTGACCTCCATTTAGGAAGTGACAGACATGGGGAGCACAGGATTGGGAGCTACTCTGACATGCCAGCTGCAGAGGGTGAATGAACAGCCTGAGAGTCCACTTTTGTCACAGCATCTCCTGGACCAGCCTTAACAGTAAGTTGAACATTCAATCTTGGTCTTGTTTGCTTCAGAGCTTGCAACCATTTGTGGAATGCTTCTCTTATGTTTACAGAAAGGGGAAGCAAGGATCAGAAAGGTCAAGAAGCTCTGAGGGTGGTCCAGGGGCACTATCCACTGACCACAGAGCCTCAGAGGGGTGTGCCTCGGGATGGACAGACTGGGTTGAGTAAGGCCCTCTGTAAACTGCTGCTTCCCTATGGACTGACATTGCCCTCCCCAGACTCCCCTCCCCCCAGTGAAGGACTGTTAGGAGCAGAAGCAGAGAACCTGCCATCAACTTACCAGCATCCAGTGAAGGGAGACTCTGGCTTGCTTGTCTTCTGGACTCCCCTGGATTCCTACCTAGAAAGGACCAGAGATATTTCCTGTAGATGTCAAGCTCTTAACTACACCAGTGTGCTGTAGATTCTTATTTTAAAAAAAAAAGAGATTTACTTATTTATTTTGTTTGTGAGTACACCATTGCTCTCTTCAGACATATTGGAAGAGGGTATCAGATCCCATTACAGCCACCATGTGGTTGCTGGTGCTGTAGACTCTTATCTCCTTATTGGTAGAGAGGTAGATGGATGTCAGACTGCTTCCACTTTCTAGACACATACATTACACACACACACACACACACACACACACACGTACATGCGTGCACATGAACACACATGAGTGCACACACATACACACATGCACAAATGCATGTGCACAAGCAAGAGCAAACACACATGCACACATACATGCATGCACATACACACACATACATACACATGCACACATATGCACGCATGCACTAGCAAGCGTCATACACTTACATGCCCATGCATGTGCTTTCACTCTCTCTGTCTGTTTCTCTCTCTCTCTCTCTTTCTCTCTCTCTCTTTCTCACTCTTCTCTCTCGTTCCAGAAATGTATGAATACCTCCTCAAAAGGAGATTCCTGTCGAGAACCTCTGGTCTCACAGTGTGGAGAGCCTGGGTGTCTGCAGAGTGAGGCCTCTAGGTCAGACCATTTTCACCTGGGCCTCCAGAGAGGGCCCTGGAGAGCCCTCTACATTCCTGATGGCTCCAAGGATGCCCGAGATTCTCAGATAGGAACCGGGAGCCTTCCTGGGAGAATGTTTGAAGTGTCTCTTCTGTCCTGTTTGTAGCTGTAGGGCTGGGACTGGGACTTTATAGGCTGTGACCTCATGTGACCCCTGTATTGCTAGAAGGAGGAGGCACAGCCACTGTCCTGGGGCCAGGACCCAGCACCTCATGGCTGGATGAAGTCTGCATGGATCGTCTAGTTTCATGCTAGAGGGAAAGTGCCTGAAACTCCACCCGTCTGCTGGAGCTCTTCTGGAAGGACCCCAGTAGGGACTGGAGCTGGAGGATGTGGGGCTACCTACCGGTAGCCTGATTCAAGCCACAGCAGAGGAGCAGTCTTGTTGGAAAGCCATATTCAATCTCGCACAGGACGGGACACATGGAAGTCCACCCCATAGCTGGCTCTGGGCTTGGTGCTGGATGTCCATGCAGTGGCAGTGGTACCCCATCTTCCTACTCTATACTGGGTGGTCCCTGCTCACCCTGGAGTGAATACTCTGCTGCTTTCTGCTGTGTGCCCTCTGGCAGTTGTCCAACCTCTCTGGGGGCTGTGAGTGTGTGAACTGATGCCCCTCAGAGCATATGAGCCTTTGTGAGCACCGTGAACAGTCAAGCAATGAGCCTTTGTGTGCATCGGCTTCACAGGCAATGGTGCACAGATGTACCCCAAGGGTACAGTGGCTTCTCTGTGTAGAGAGGATTCACCATGTGGATCCTTGGTGTGAGGTGAGGCATCTGTTAAATGTCCATCATCTGCTCAGATCTGCCTTCTAAGGGGAACACCAGACCAGTCACAGTGTTGGTGGTATCTCTCACACCATTACCAACACCAGACAGAGAATGCTCTTTATGAAAAAAAATTACATGTATTTATTCTCTGTAGTGTGTGTGTGTGTGTGTGTGTGTGTGTGTGTGTGTGTTCTCCTTCCATCATGTGATCCCGGGGATTGAATTCAGGTGATTAGAATTGGTGCTGAGCCATCCCATTGACTATAAATGTGTGTGAGTGTGTTCTTAGAGAATTTTATACATGTTTTGATCATATTCACCCTACCTCCCCCAACCTTTCCTACCAAATTCCCAGATTTGTTAGTATTTTGACACTAGAATATACCATAATCAATTAGTTGGCTTCTCATCTCTTTTTTTTCTCATGTCATGACTGTTTATTTTCTCCCGAGAGACACCAAGCAAGACACCTTTAGGCCAAACATCATTCCATCATCACATCTGAACCACTTGCTCCTCTAACTCTAGAAGCTGAACAGAGCCACTTTGAGAGAAATTAAACTCCACGTGATAACCCCAGACAGGACCACTGTCTTTCTTTCCACTGTTGCAGATCACAACACTGGGCAAGGCACGCTTCTGAATTTGATTTTCAAAGTAAGGAGGCTGAGATACCTACCTCAGAGCCTGGATTTAACCACTTTAGTGAAGATGTTTGCTATCTGCTCTACTACTGCATCCAGAAGGCGGCCATATAGTCAGCTGTCTGCAGTACAATGGTGACTTCTTATTACACCATGTCCTTAAAAGATCACATGACTCATAGGGATTAAACTATGGACCTTTCTTACTCATCAGCAAATCTCAAAAGGGTAAATTATTTGGAATTTTCTTAACTACTAAAAGTTTAGCTAAGCCCTCATGTCCCAGTGGATAGCCCCCTAAATAACCACCAGGAGAGAAATGTTTTGGGTTATTATTATGTGTGTGCTTTTTTTAATTGTATAATTCATTTATACAAAGAAATCATTTGATTGATCTATTTACAGCCTTTTCCAATTTTCATTTCCACTGGAGATATATTTCGCATAATGCTTAACAATGACTTGAACTGATTGCCAGTATAACCCTGGGCTGACATAGGGTCTCTGTTCTTCTCCCCCCTTTAAAGAGCAGGACCCCATTCTTAATGCAAACATTTGCAGTGAAGAATCATGAGCTTTTTTTAAATGAAGAAAAGCAACCAGAATTAACCTAATATGGTCAAATTTCCAACACATTGTCCAGCTCCTTTTCAAATGCAGCATTTGCAGATATAGAACCCAAAGCAAACACGGTTCATGTCCCCTCTGCCTTCTACAACTTCCCACATCCCTCAAGCCTGGCTGCTCCTATCTCCCTCCTCTGGTTCAGCCGGACAACTTACTTTACACAAGCTACTCTTCTCTCCCCTTCCCTCCACTGTCCCAGTCTCCTGCCTTCTGTCTTGCTTTTCAGACAACACAAAAACTTCCACCCAATCCGCTGGGCAGTGGTGGCGCACACCTTTAATCCCAGCACTTGGGAGGCAGAGGCAGGCAGATTTCTGAGTTCGAGGCCAGCCTGGTCTACAGAGTGAGTTCCAGGACAGCCAGGGCTACACAGAGAAACCCTGTCTCAAAACAACAACAACAACAACCAAAAACAAAACAAAACAAAAACCAAACTTGCACCCAACCCTTCCTGTGGTCCTTTCAGTAGTCTAGAATGTACTAAGTCATTTCATGGGACTTTACCACCCTGACCATAACACATTGAAAAAAACTGCAGTTTTCTTAATTGGCTCAAACAATATGGCTTGGTTTCACTTGATAAAATTAATATGATACATACACACACATACACAATTAGGAGGAAAAACTTCAAGGACATGCCAATTTAAAAAGGCATCAATGTAAAAAAATAAAAGCAAATATTAAAAACTACTTTACAATAAAAAAATTAAATAGTTGGCTGAATAAATGAATGAAGAAGGAGAACCGTGCAGTGAGAGACGGTCACAGGCGTTTGCTCATTCTAGTTGAGACAAAGGGGAAAGACATCAAACTTCATGCTTGTTCTCCAAGGAAGTGGGGCTTCACTGTAAATACAAACTATTTCAAACTCAAAACTGTTCCATGTAGATTGTGGATGTCATTATTACAATCCCGTGCTTCATTTGAGGTTTAACAAAGAACACTGATAGAGTTTCAGCATTTGAAAGCTTTTAGGCCTGGCAAACACCGTGACATTTGCTCAGTCCTGGAAAGTCATGGGGAACCCAGGTGAGGACAACACCGGCTCCACTCATATTTCTTCTGAGAAAATATACCAGATTGGCATGTTCCAAATAATCCATGAAAATACCTTCTTAAAGTCTTCAATTTAACAGTAATCTGTGTATCTTTAGCTACCATTAATAATGACAACGATGACGATGACAACGACAACAACAACAACAACAATGATGACGACGATGACATCAATGCCATGACAATGATGTGAGTGGGGGGAGGAAGGGAGAGGGAGAGAATGAGAGAGAGACCCAAACCATGAACACATTACTTCAGGTACAGAGTAACCCTTGATGTTCCCATTACAAGAAAAACTGTACACATTTATAAATAAACAGTTCCCCACCAGGGAATAAACACTTTATACCAAAGTCTCTTTTTGCCACCTGACTGTGCTTTGTCCCTTGCTCTTCATAATCCAGGCTGAGGCCACTGTGCCTTCACGTTCCTGGTGTCTTCTGCTGACTGTACACTGGAGCCACAATCCAGGGCGCTTTCCTCGTCTCCCTGCATGACACCAGGAACCACACATGACCATCGCTGGGCTCTGATTCCCAGCAGAAGGGTTGTTCTCTTCACACTCTTCGTGAAGGTTTGGCAAGCCCTGAAGCTCTAGGGGGTTGGCGGCCTGGTGGATGATTGAATACAGTTGAACCACTGCTGCTTATGGAACACGTCATTGGATTGCAGTGTGTGGGACTGACCTGGAGAAGGGTCTTGGAAGCAGACCCTAAAGATATTTTTAGCTTTGTCTGAGTTGCCGAAGGCCTCTTGGAAGGAGCTGCCCATGTGCACATCCCTGTCCTGCAGGTCTTCCAACACCAGCTCCTGGATTGGGATGGGCTGCCAGTAAACCTGGTACGCGTGGCACTCATTTCGGGTGACAGGCCAAGTCAAAACCAAGATGTCTTGAAATAGGAAAATGTACAGTTTATAGTCACTTCATCCTTCAGCTCCCCATGGCACAGCAACACTTTCTTCACTTCGGTCCGGGGATCCTTCTGCTTCTTGTCCAAGTACTTACTCCAGCTTGTCAATGTAATACTGACACTCAGATTCACCTTTCTTCAAGTTGGTATCAGAAAGAACTCCTTGTATTATCAATATTGCTTCCTCCAGGAGCTGAACATCAAGGTGGTCTTTGGGAGTGTGTCTAAGGACTTCTTTTAACAGTAAGGGGTACTTGACAAGGTGACCTAGAGGGATATCTAGGAAACTCCAAAGATCTAGTTTTTGACTGAAAGGAGACTCCAGATGGCACTGGAGGAAAATTTGAACTCTTGGGTCTTGTTTCTTCTGATCCAGAAGAGCCTTGGCCACCTCTGTAGGCATTCAGGCCTGGTAACCAGTTCACGAGAATGTGACCAATCTGCTCCATGGTCCCATTGGGCTTGGTTGCTTCTCCTATCCTTGCTAACAGATCTTCGTGCAGAGGTATGCAAGTATCCAAGTCTCCGAATTCGTGTGTGAGTTCCTCTTCTGACTCGATGGACAGCTTTAACATGGGGTCATGATAGGCCTTTCTAGTGAGCTTGAGAGCCTCAGTTAAGTTCTGTTCTCCTCAGGACAATTCATATATTGCCTCCTGACATTTGATCTCTTGAGTGGTCAAGGACTCCTTCATACTGATGTCTAGCAACTCTAACCATAGTGCGCTGCTTCTTCTCTTGGTGGGTGTAGGGACGGTGGACCTGCTTAATGACTTCTGGACAGAGGCTGGGGATCTGTGGTCACCACGAAGGGTAAATGACTGTATGGTTTGACCAAAGTGACTGACTGCTCCATTTCTTACAGGAGAGATTACATTTGCCAAGGATGTGACCCGAGCTAGAGGTTGAACTTTTTTATTGCTTGGCTCCTCCTGCTCCTTGAAGGGCTGGTTATTAACATCTAAGACTTGGATCGTCCTTTTAATGGGCAGGAGACCTCTGATCTCATCATGTGCCACCATGCTTTAGAAGTGTCCCTTCAAATCTTTCGGGTTAGTCCACATTCGAGTCAGCCCACATGCGTGTCAGCCTGCAGGGCAACACTGCCAAGGCATTCTGAGTGCT
The DNA here is from genome assembly GCF_008632895.1 of Mastomys coucha. Taxonomy (NCBI): domain Eukaryota; kingdom Metazoa; phylum Chordata; class Mammalia; order Rodentia; family Muridae; genus Mastomys; species Mastomys coucha. The sequence goes on from NW_022196897.1 coordinate 15,675,838, forward strand.
CAGTCTGGCAGCCCTGCACCCATGCCTACAGCTCTCAGTGGAGCTCTACTTTATGTAGAGCTCTTCGCATCTCTTTATATAGTTGTAGCTATTTGTTTCTTTCTAGTCTGGATAGTTTTATGTCAACTGGACACAAACTATTTTAGAAGAGGGAACCTCAATTGAGAAGAGGCTTCCACCAGAGGCCTTTCTTCAGAGCATTTTCTTGATTGATGTGAGAGGACCTAACTCACTGTAGGTAGTTCCTGGGCCCTTGATCTTGGATGGTATAAGAACAGGCTCATGTCCTGAGATAACATTTGCATTGCTGACCTCTGTTGACTGTTTTTAAAATAAAAAATATTTTGCAGCTTAAAAGAAAGAAAGAAAGAAAGAAAGGAAGGAAGGAAGGAAGGAAGGAAGGAAGGAAGGAAGGAAGGAAGGAAGAGAGAAAGAAAGCAGGCTGAGCAAGCCACAAGGAACAAGCAAAGTAAGCAGTATTCTTCCAGGGCCTCTGTATCAGTGCCTGCCATCAGAGTCCTTCCTTGATTTCCCAGGAGCCATAGGTGATAGATCTTCTGGAGCTGGAGTTATCGGTACTTGTGAGCCACCTGACTTGATTGCTGGGATCTCTCTCTCTCTCTCTCTCTCTCTCTCTCTCTCTCTCTGCCTCTCTCTTTCTCTCTCTCTGTCTCTCTCTTTCTCTCTCTCTGTCTCTCTCTTTCTCTCTCTCTCTCTCTTTCTCTGTGTGTATATGTCTGCATACATTCATGCATGCATGTAACACAGGGTGTACCAGGCTGAAACTGTCTTAATTGAAAGGGTTTATTTTAGTTCACAATTCCAGGTTCTGTCCATCACAGCAAGAAAGTCAAGGTGACAAGCTACATCACATCCACAGTCAAGAGCAGAAAGAACGACTGTATGCATGCTTACAGCTCAGTCTACCTTCTAATTTCTTGCATAATCTAGGATCTAAACCTAGGGAATAATGTCACCCATAGTGGGCTGGATCTTCCTACATCAATGCAATCAAGATAGTCCCACACAGACTTGCCCACAAGCCAACCTAATCTAGACAACTCCTTATTGAGACTCTATTCCTAATTATTCTATATTGTGTTAGTTGATAATTAAAAATAACCATAATATACACACACATCTTTTGTAGATACAAGCTGTGTAGAACCTTCAAGTGTCATGTATTAAGAAGACTGGAAAGATAGTTCAGTGTGTAGAGTTTGCCACACAACATGAAGACCTGAGTTTGATTCCCAGTAACCACAGAAAACACTGGCCATGGCACTCACACTTGTAACCCACCCCATCACTGGAGATGTTCAGAGATAGGCAATCCCTAGAGCTCTGTGACCAGCCAGCCTGGCTGAATTGATGTGGTGGTTTGAATATGCTTGGCCCAAAGAGTGGCACTATTTGGAGGTGTAGCCTTGTTGGAGGAAGTGTGTCACTGTGGGTGTAGGCTTTAAGACCCTCCTCCTTGCCAGGCAGTGGTGTCACATGTCTTTAATCCTAGCACTTGGGAGGCAGAGGTAGGTGGATTTCTGAGTTTGAGGCCAGCCTGGTCTACAG
>NW_022196897.1:15677418-15686127 GCF_008632895.1 Mastomys coucha
GGGGGGGGGGGGGTGTGGAAACCCTCCTAACCACATGGTAGCCAGTATTCTGCTAGCTGCCTTCAGATGAAGATGAAGATGAAACATCTTCAGCTCCTCCTGTATCATGTCTGCCTGGACACTGCCATATTCCTGCTTTGATGATAGTGGACTGGGACTCTGAACCTGTAATCCATCCCCAATTAAATGTTGTCATAAGACTTGTCTTGGTCATGGTGTCTGTTCACAGCAGTAAAACCCTAACTAAGACAATTGGTAAAATCTCTATTCAGAAAAAAAAATCTCAAGCAGATGAAAAGAGATTAAGAAAGATACTCAGTGTCTATCTTTCTGACTTTTACATACACATGTATACACATACACATGTACATATACACACACACACAGTTGTGTGAGGTCAAGGCATTAAATCTTTTCTGACATGGCAGTTGGTGTGTGGCATGTAGAATATTGTTTCATTATAAGACTGCATTATGAATCTGCATGTGGTTCTGCCCTACACTTCTGTGGTTTCTTGTGTGAAGGTCTGATCTTCTGATGTACTGGTGTGAGGAAGGAAGAAGAATCCAGTTCTTCCTACAACTTTCTCTCTCCAAATCACAAGTCATTTGTCCTGCAAGACTTACAAAATATGCCTTTCTTTCCAGTTTATCAACAGGGAAGACCCCACAGTCCCTTGGGTCATATTTATGGGCTCTGCTTTGTTTCATGGAAGGTGCAAGTAGCAGGGAGTGCTGTTCAGTCTGGGGTGTGGTTCAGGTGGTAGAGTGCTTGCCTAGCACACATGAAGTCCTGGGTCTAATTCCCACAGCCTGTAAACTGGGCACAGTAGTGCACACCTGTAATCCCAGCTCTGGGGAGGCTGAGGCAGGAGGATCAAGACTTGTCATTCTTGACTATACAATGGGTTCAGTGCTAGTCTGGCCTCCATGAGAAAAGACAAGAGGAGAAGAGGAAGAGGGAGAGAGATGATTAAGTAACATTATTTCTAAAGTGTACCTATTTCTTCTCACAAACAATGACTTCACCAGGAATAATTTCAAAAGAGCTGGAGAGATGGCTGGGTGGTTAGAAGCAAATACTGCTCTTCCAGAGTTCAGATGCCAGCATTGAATTAGGTGGCTCATAACTGCCTATAAATCCAGCTCCAGGGGATCCAATACCTCTGGCCTCCAAACACACACACACACACACACACTAACAGAGGTGTGCATGTACACACATACACACACAGGTGTGCATGTACACACACATACACAGGTGTGCATGTACACACATACACACAGGTGTGCATGTATACACGCATACACAGGTGTGCATGCACACACACACAGGTGTGCATGTACACACACATACATACGGGTGTGCATGTACATACACATACACAGATGTGCATGTACATACACACAGGTGTGCATGTACACACACACACATACACAGGTGTGCATGTACACACACATACACAGGTGTACATGTACATACACACACACACACACACACACGTGCACGTGTATGTACCCACCACTCTGAGGAATGTTAGTGGGATTCTAGTCAGCAGGGTTGAGTTTAGGTAGGGAAAGGACAGGTTTATGTTTAGTGTGTCTTCCTGTGAGGAATCACCTTCTTCTTTGTTCTTGTTTTGTACTACTTAGTAAAGTCTTAGCATCTGTTCACATATACCTCACACGTTTCATGTCAATATACCTAGCCTTTCAGTGTCTTAGTGGGTCTTTGCTGGATCACTGTATACTTATGAAGTGGCTGATTACGGTACATTGGTTTGGGGTGGCCCTTTAGGTGTGGGCACACACGGCCAGCCCTTGGGCTCTGCCCTGTGCTGATTCTTTTGTGTATAAAGACACGTTACAGTTACTTTTTGTTGCTGTGGTAAAACATCATGACCAAAAGCAACTTATAGAAGGAAGACTTTATTCTGGCTTACAGTTCCAGAAGGGGAGTTCATAAGGGCCAGAAAGTATGGCAGCGAGTGGCCAGAGTGGAAACTAAGAGGTCACATGTCTAACCACAGGCAGAAAACAGTGAACTGGAGATGAAACAAGGCTAGAAGCTCTTAAAGCCTTCACAGCCCACAGCCAGGGAGCAGACTTCCTTCAGCACGGCTCCACATTGAAAGGCTCCAGAATCTCCCCAAACAGTGACACCAACTGGGACCAAGTGTTCAGATAAATAAACTTATGGGGGAACATATCACTTTCAAATTACCCTCTCTGTGGCCAGTGGGGCTTGCTTGAGAGTAGCCATGTTGTAGAGGAAAGTAGGCATGCTATAGAGGAAGTTTCTTCAACATTTTCCACTCCTGTCCACTCTCCTCCCACTCTATCTCATAAGTAGAAAGATAAAATATTTACTGATAATGTCATAAATAAATTTATTTGCAAACAATTCTTTGCTTTAATATAACTTTACCATTTATTAAAGGCAAAAAGCAAATTTGCACGTGAATGAGATGAATATACTTATATTTTTGTGTGAAGATTAAGTCTTGTCTGAGTAGTTGGTAAGACAGTATTTCCTGTGCTTTGCAGACTTGACTGAAAGTTTGATTTTATAACCATCAAGGCTGAGAAGTGCTGTTTCGTATAACATTATAGTTTTTTAAAAGCAGGAGTGTGTTTACAGCCATTTAGAAGATTGTTGGCAGTTCCGTCCTTATCCCATGCCAAAATCATTTAACAATCTAAAAAAAATAAAATAAAATAAAAATTGAAACTCAAGTCAGCAATTCAAACAGCAGTTTTTGGATCAAACATTCTAACACATTACAATCCACAGATATACTAAATTGGTACTCACGGTGAGGGACAGGAAATACGGTAAATCTTTGTTTTCCATAACGAAGCCATCACGTTTCCATAAGAACAGAAAGCGTTGCACATTGCTAGTGATAAACACTGCAGTTTGGGTAGGGAGAGGGCTCAGCCTGCAAAAGCCTCTATGGCCGGGGATCTGGGCTCTCTCCCCGGGTCCCACGTGGAGGAAGAAGACAACTAATTTGCCAAGATTGTTCTCTGACCTCAAGTGTATATACACTCGCAAACACAACCAACAAGTAAGTACTTTAAAAACTCACTGGGACCTCTACAGTGTTCTTGTGTGTCATAGTCTTGGGCTGAGGTGTCTGAGGAAGTGCTTGCTGCTTGTTGTGTGGCACGAGGCCACCACGTACAGTGCAAAATGCTGGTATTGAATGTTCTGAGCCAGCACAGCCAGGGATGCTGTGCTGTCCCTGAAGGAGAACAGGGCAGCCACCTTTAGATTCCATACTGGCTATCATTAAGATGGAGGAGGGCTGATTGATGTGGTCCTGTGGCCCCACCTTGGCCACAGGGTAATTAGCACAGCTTGTAGAAACTGTGGTTTCTACACCCCCACCCCCACTGGAGTCAGCTTAAAAATACTAAGGGCTGAGTCATACAAGGGGCCCTTCATCTCTGGAGGGCAACAAAAGATGGCCCTCTGTCACATCCCAGGAGCCATCCTGGGGTCTGCATCCTTCTTGCATAGAACACATTCCCTGAATAACTTTGTTGGAGGAGGGGCGCTGTAGCTCCTCAGAGGCCTCTGACTTGATGGAGTCTGTGGTTGCAGTGACCAGATCCCTCCATATGTCCTGCTAATCTCCTGTCCCTCAGCATAGACTCTTGTCTGACTCAGTCTCAGCTCTTCCTTCCTGCTATTTCCCACAGTTCTCAAAGCCATCTCCCCAAACTCTCCCAGCATATGACGTCAGCTGGTCAAGGTGGGCAGACTCGCTAATCTTTTCTATTGTCACAGGCATTGGAAGGATCCGAGAGCAAAGGGGCTAAGGAGCCACAAGAGTCACACCCAGCCACATGGGAGAATCTGAAGTTGGTGAACTTCACTGTGTGCACTGTGTTCTGACAGGCAGCAGCGCTAAGACGGGGCAGCAGTCCCTAAAGGGAAGACATGGGGATGCTGATGGGAACTGGTCCAGGGGCCTGGAGAGAGGCCTTACCTCATCAGTACTTGGCCAGCTCTCATTCATGAGCTTCCACACACTGGCAATTTGTTGAACTGGATAGGGGTTTGCTTTGCTTTGCTTTGTTTTGTTTTAACATAGCTTATGAGAGAAAAGGATTTTTAAGTTCTAGCATGGAGCTGGAGAGGTAGACCAGTGGTTAGAGCACTTCCTGCTCCTCCAGAGGTCTTCAGTTTGGTTCCCATTACCCACTTCAGGCAACACACAGCTGCCCGAGATTCCAGTTCTTTTGGCATCTGTCTGTACCTGCAGAGTTGTGCAGGCACACACACATGAATATAAATAAAAATGAGAAAATCTTTTTTAATATAGTTGTGGACTGCTTTCTGCTGAGACTCATCTTTCTAAACTGTGCTGTTCAAACCGGAAGCAGCTGCCTCTCCAGGTCTCAGGAAATTACAGACTACATTTGGAATATCAATGACACGATGGTTGCAGCCATCAAAAGGGGCTCAGGGATGGAAACACCGCCTCAGAGCCTGGCCCCGCAGAAAGTCATTTCTTTTCATTTGAAGAGCCCCCACAGATTATTTTTAGCATCTGAAGTTCATCTTCCCCCTTCCTAAACTTAAACTTCAAGGAAACAAATGTGTGTGCCTTCCCCCCCAGAGCACCAACCAAATGCCTGTGGCCTCTCCAGGGAGGAGACAGACACCCTTCACCATCCAGTCTGGGCTGAAATTTCACTCTGACGAATGAGCTGAGCGCTGTGGTGGTTTGGCCTGATTACAGATGCCAGACCCACAGTAAGGCACAGTTGTGTGGTCTTTGGGACTCAGAAGGCACCAGGTGGCACCTCTGGGACCCTTCTTGGGCAACAGCAGGCTTCTGGGATGACCCATGCCTCCCTCAGGTGCACGACGGGGAGGAGACCCCAGCCATTCTGCTCCACAGCAGCCCAGAGAAGCCTCGGCTGACGGTTGGGGAAACTGCAGTGTCTGCTCCTTCTGGTGGGCTCTGCATTCTTTCCTAGTAAAGTAACATGTTGGAAAACCAGAGTATACGGTCAGCATTCTTCCTATAAACAGAGCGATTGTACATTGTGAAAGAGTCACTTAGCAATGACTGGAGGGTTGCCATGGTTACCCTCCCCCAGCCATGTGGTCCCAGCGTACTGTGGACGTGGAGCTGGGCGGTTCCTGAAGGAAATGTGGTGGAGGAGGCACTGGATGGTTTCTTCGATGCTCTGCTACCCCTCGAGAGCAGAGCTGTCATCAATGGGAAATCCTGCCCTGGCCTTCCTCAGCTACAAGATCCTGTTATCACAGAAAGTCACACAGGGGATCCAGGGTGTGAAGTAGACCAGGATGAGGAGGCCTGGGCAGACACTGGGAGAGTATGCTTCCTATCCATGTGCTCTCTCCCCTAGAGCTTCCCTGAGATGGCTCAGTGGACTCATTTGCCTCTAGGAAACAATGGGAAAGTGATTAAACCCTTCTGCATCCACTGGAGGGCTGGCTTCTCACTCATAACTGCATCTGAGACATCTCACCCCAAGGCCTAAGGGACAGTTCAGTTCGTAAAACACTTGCCACCTAAGCCAAGAGATTGGCGTTCACATGCCCACAGCAGGGAAGGAGCTGATTAAGAGGTTTCATTAGATGCTACAGGGCAACAAGGGGCTTCAGGAGCCCCTTCCAGTGTGGCCTCCCCTTTTTCCAGTGTGGCCTCTGCTTCCTGTGGTCTTCTGTGTCAGTCTTCTCTTTTGCAGGGATGCCATGGACAGGGATTCCTCAGAGCAGACCAGCAGGGTCTGAGTTCATGTAAGAGACTCTGTCTCAGTGTGTAATGTGGAGAGCAATCATGGAAGAAATACACACACTGATGTCACACACATGCATGTGCATACACACACACGTACACACACATACTCTCTCTTGTGTGCACACATATGAGCATGTACACATGCATCATGCTATTTTTCTTTATATTTAAATTTTTCTTTTTTCCTTTCTTTTGTTTCATTTTACTATTTTGAGACAAGGTCCCTCTATGCAGCTTGTCCTGAAACTCTCTTTGTAAACCAGGCTGGCCTTGAACTCACAGAGTTCCTTCTGCCTTTGGCTCCCACCATTTCTAATTAAAGGTGTATGCCACCATGCCCAGCCTAAGGTTTTTTCCTACAACATATTTTATTCATATTCCTTTTCCTCTTCTACTTCTCCTAGATCCTCCTCACCTCCCTGACGCCCTAGCTTCATGTTTTTTGTCTCTCTCAAATATAACCAAAACCAAAACCAAAGGTCAAAACAAACAATAAGACAAAAATACCAAAACAAAACAAAATGAAGCAAAAGCCCTAAAACAAAACAAAACAAAACAACAATAACAACAAGACAGAAAACAAAATACCTAGAAATCCACTTTGTGTTTGCTAACTACCCTTGGGCACGGGGCCTGTCCTGGAGTGTAGTTGGTATCCCAGAGAGATTCCATTGGAGGAAACTAATTTCCCCCTTTTTTCCCAGTGGGTATCATTGCGAATATCTTCTTGGTTAAGTGTGAGACTTTGTGTCCACTTCCCCCTCTCAGGGACCTGTGCAGGCCTGTGCATGCTGCCACAGTCTCTGTGAGGCCTCTTGAGTCTGGAAGACATCCATCACTCTCATGATCCTGCCCCTTGTCTTCCACACAGACCCTGAGCCTTGAGAAGAGAGGATGCCGAAGACATTGGATTTAGAACTAAAGGCTCCTCAGTCTTCCACTCTCTACACGTGTCTCGCTGTGGTCTCTGTGCCAATTCCCATCTCCTGCAAGAAGTATTTCTGACCTGAGTCCCTACCTCCTGTAGTCACTGTAGATCAAACAAAGAAAAGAAAATATACCCCTGGCTCTCCAAACACACACACACACACACACACACACACACACACACACACACACATACACCCGACCTTCCATGGGCTGCACACCTGAGTAAAACACGGGCTTGTGTACGTGGAATTCCTTCTTCACTGAATTTCAGCAGAAGCTGCATGGTTTTGAAATAAAAGCCTGGCTCTGGGCTGTACTGGAAATCCCAGGCAAGAACGCCATCCACATTCTGAGGGTTGGCTTGGCCTCTTTGCACAGCTAGTTTCCATGCGGCCGGTTCTTTCAACCACCCGTTGAGATGGAGTCTGAACAATGAGCAGTCAGTCCCACGAAATCCCAAATAATTAAAAGCACACTTGCCACTCATGGAGTTGGGGCCATCTAGACAAGCCCTCTGCTGCTGGGACTTACTGATGGTTGAGGCACGCAAAGAAGCGGCAGGCCAGGTGGCAGGCACAGTGCTGCCCGTGTGCTGGGGGAAGGTGCTGAGAAAGAGGCTGCCTCAGACGCTGCATGGTGACAAGAGCCTGCTCCTCAGATGTTGCATGGTGACAAGGGGCTGCCAGAGGCCCTTGTAGCATGGCCCATTCCTCATACGGCCTTCTGGACATAATTCCCTTTCACAGCCTGTTGGAGTTTTTTGGTGTTGGTTTCTGCTCTCTCTCTCTCTCTCTCTCTCTCTCTCTCTCTCTCTCTCTCTCTCTCTCTCTCTTTCTCTCTCTCTCTGTCTCTCTGTCTCTCTCTCTCTCTGTCTCTCTCTCTCTCTCTCTCTCTGTCTCTCTGTCTCTCTCTCTGTCTCTCTGTGTGTGATGCTCATTCCTGTGTATATCCATGTTTGTATGTGTGTGGGTGTAGCTATGTGCATGCATGTGCATATGTGTATACATGTGTGTAGATGTCCAATGTTGAGGCAGGGTGTCTTCCTCAATTACTTTCTGCTTTATATAGTGAGAGGTATGTGCCGATGGGAAGCCTTGAGGTTGGTAAACTATGTCCTTTGGTTGTGGGGCTGTGATCCTGGTAATAGGGTTAAAAAGGCAGCAGGGGACTGAGGCATCGGAAGGGGGGCAGCTAAGGTGTGATGCAGCTCCACGGTTGGCTCCTGAATTCATAGGTCTCTTTGGAGCAGTTCTGTGTCAGGTAAGGAGTTGGACCTCTGTCACCAGTAATCAGTTGCCTGTCCCTGAGAGGGGCATGGCCAGGGGCCCCAGCTAGGTGTCATTGTCTGCCAAGGTCCAGGCGAGAGCCTCCATTTTGAAGGGCATGTTGGGAAACAGCAGTGTCACTGTGGTTGCCCTAGTTGAGTTCACACCACGCACTTGGCATGGTGCAGTGGCCCATTTGGAAGAGCAAGGCCTTGGGTTATACCACGGGCCGGGGTTTCTCGAGGGGGCCCCTTGTTCTGTGGGACTAGGGATTCTGGCCAGGTGGACACGGGATAAGGCTTTGACAAACACATCAGACACCAGTGTGTAAGGTCTGAGTATATTTCTTTTAAAAATGGCATGAGGCTTTTACAATCATTGTAAAAGAGAAATGAAAAATCTGGCAGCTCAACAGTTGAGGTACCTCTGAGGCTATCTGAAACATACTGGGTCTAAAGCAGCAGCTATCTCTTCTGAACTGGTGTTGCATCCCCCGGGCCCAAGCACTCTGGGCCCGGGGGAATGTGGGTGCATGAATCTGAGTCCTAGCCCATCTAAGTTTTAGTGTTAGTCTTGTATGTGAGTCCAAGTCTTTCTTCTTCTAGTCCTAGTGCTAGACTGAAGTCACATAGGCAAAACGACCCCCACATTTAAGGTCACTTGACTTCTAAAAGCCAGGTGTAGAGCAGGAGGGGTAGAGCCCTCCCTGTTGAGGTATTCTTATGTTAA
>NW_022196897.1:15689326-15702664 GCF_008632895.1 Mastomys coucha
GAGGCAGGAGGCTGACTTTCCTTGAAGTTTTCACCTCAAATATCGCCATCACGCAGGTGTCTGTGGCAGGGTTAGAGCCGACCTCTTTCCCCATGGCCTGCCCCACTCTTGCCCCACTGCAGTTGGTTTCAGAGAGGAAACCCGTGGCCCCTACTCCCCTTTGATACCCTGTGATGTTCTCTTACCCTGGACTGCAGCTTTCACAGGCCCGGCTTTTCTTCTGTAGGTGATGCTATTGCAATCTCCTCAGGTTGGTGCCCAGCTTGCCAGACACTTCTCAGGCTGTCCATGCAGCGTGGCCAGGAAAGGAGGGAGGTGGCAACTATCTCCTATCTGTCCCCTGATGAGGCCAATTGTTTGAGGTCTGTAGGACAATTTCCTACTAGTGAGACCTAGGGATTTCAAGGGGAGGAGTCCCATGTCGCCAGGAGGCAGCCATCATTGAGGGTTGGAGGGTATTTCCTGTCTCTCACCAAAGCATTTCTGTGTGAGAACCTGGACTTGTAGGCACAGAACTATGGAAAGAAGACAAGGGTGGGAAGCTGATTGCAGAGAATGTTAGGTTTTGTGTGTGTGTGTGTGTGTGTGTGTGTGTGTGTGTGTGTGCGTGCGCCTGCGCGCAGCATGTGAGTGTGTTTCTCTTCAATCATCTTTGTTTCATAGACTCATGAATTGCTCCCCCCAGGGGACACAGTGCCATCTGATAGTCACTGACTCAGGATGTGCTATGTCTCTTCCTCCCTATCTTAATCTGCTTCTGCTGCTATAACAAAATGTCTGAGACTGGCTAGTTTAACAACATATATTTATTGCTAACAAAACTAGATACTGGAAAGTTCAAGGCCCATGCACTTGCAGGTTTGGTATAAGCAGAGGGTTCAGTCTCCATCTACAATGTGGTGCCTTGAACTCTGTCTCTGGAGGGAACAAGAGTGGTGTTCTCACTTTGGAAAGCAGAAGGGCAAATGCAATTTAGCAAGGTCCCTTATGAGGGTACTGACCCCATTCATAAGAGTGGTATTATCCTGACTTAATCATAGCCCACAGGGCCTGTTTCATTGGCCTTAGGCTCAGCATAAGAGTTTGATGACTGGGGAGATGGCTCAGTGAGTACTCTCCACCCAAGCACAAGGACCAGAGATGGGCTCTCCAGAGTCTGTGTTAAAGCCGTGTAGGTGTAGGTACTCCCTGTAATCTCAGCGTCCTGGAGGCAAAGATAGGGGATCCCTGGGGCAAGCTGGCTAGCTAGATTGGGAAGAAATGATGAGCTCCAGGTTGAGCAAGAGACCTTGCCTCACCAAATAAAGCAGAATGTGATTGAGGAAGACACCCTGCCTCAACTTTGGGTATCTACATATGTGTGCACACACAAGTACATGCATGTTCATAGCTACACCCACATGCATGCAAGCATGGATATACACTGGAATGAACATCACACACACACACACACACACACACACACACACACACACACACACAGACCGGGGGGGCGGGGAATTGAGCAGGCACACTTTAAAAGCCCAGCACTGGCCTTTATAAGGCATGCCTCCAATGGCTGCCCCAGCTGCAAGGTTGGAAGGCCCTCCCATGCCCTGCCTGGCCAGCATCTGTGTGCTTCTCATGGGAACCTATCGTGCTTGTCAGTTCCCATCTCCACACTGAGTAGGATTTTTCACACTGTGGCCTCTGGCTTGTGCCCCACAGGGACACACAGTGTACCCACTCAGCAAGAGTAACAGCAAGATTAGTTTAAAGAATAAATAAGACTCAGATAGTTCATACAAGCTGGGGATGGAACCCACCTTTTGCTCATGCTCAGCAAATAATCCTCCACCGAGGGACACCCTGTCGAGGGGAAAGTAGAGCTTTACTGTTTCCCTTCCAAACCTTCTGGCACACACACGTGCTCTATTCTGAACTGTCTGCTGAGTGCTGTAGGAGGTACCTGCCCTTGGCACTTGGGCCTCAGAAGGACTTTTCCGGATGGCTTGGCTGTGATCAGGACCCAGGCTGTCCCTGGAAGCCTCATGGAGAACTGCCTGAATTGCCTTCGCCGGAGCTCTTCTGCAAGATTGCTGGCTGAGTCTCTTCGTTGCTCTGTGGATGTTTGGAACAATCATTTAAGGGACCTGAGCCAATTATATATATATTTCCCATCACTATTGAAAAAAGAAGAAGAATAGGAGGAGAGGAGGAGGAGGAGGAAAAGGAGGAGAGGAGGAAGAGGAGGAGGAAGAGGAGGAGGAGGAGAAAAAGGAGAGGAGGAGGAGGAGAAAGAGGACGAGGAGGAGGAAGACGAGGAAGAGGAGGAGGAGGGAGAGGAGGAGGAGGAGGAAAACAGGAAAACCAGGAACTATTGTTAAGTCAATGGTCTTCACCTCTGGTTTGTTCCAAGACCCTAATGGAGGCCTCAGATCCCACTCTCATTTATAGCACTGTATTGGCTTCGGTGCTTGTTGCTCATCCATGATGGTCATCCATCCCTTTGCGAGCTCCCTCACTAGCTAACCCTCAGGTGTCTCCTGCCCTGCTCCCTCCACCCCTATAACCGGACTTTCCACATACACCCACCCTTCTGGATGTTTTGGACACATGTGTGACTGTCTCTCTGAGTTTCAGTTTCATTGAAAATGTGGAAAGAACAGCAAAGAGAATTTGTTACATCGTCTCCATCAAGAGAGCTATGATTGATTGATGTTGGCAGTGGAAGGGACAGGGAAGCAGGGTGAGGGTGCCCTACTGGCTGTCTGCTCAGGTATGTAACTTCACCTCCAGCCTCCCTCAGTGCTTCCACACCCACCTCATGCTGGTTCCTCAGAGATGAAGATACACCATGCCCTTGATTAGAGCTAAGGAGGCTGAACCTAGAGAAGCTGTGTTTCTCACGGTGCCCACTGGACAGGTAGTCAGGCTGGTGTTGGCAACAGAGCTGGTGTCTCCTAGTGGGGACAGCCTCCTTCATCTTGGAGGAATGAAAAGTCTGAGTGACTCACTGGGTTTTGGGGTCCTGGGTTTCTGAACTCCCACCTTCAAGTGGAGCACATGACAGTGCTGGAACTGGCCTGAAGAAGTCACTGTGGCCAGGGACAGTGTCTTCTTCACTTGTGGGCTTGTCTCTTGCTTGCATTGGACGTATAGAGGGTTCAGACTACCTAGCTTCCCCACAGCTCAGTTGGCAGCCCCTCCCTGGCTGGCTTCCTTACAGCTGAAGGAGTATTGTGCATGGTGTGTGTTTGTCCTAGAAGCCTAAATTGTATGACATTGTGGTCAAATGGGACACTGTCCACCAAGATCCTACTCTGTGGGTACAGCTGATGCATGGGCCATCTCCAATGTCCTGAACTTTCTTTTTCTCCCACATTGTTTTTCCCTTGCAGATGTTTGTCAAATTCATCCTTAATACTTCCAGGGCTCGATATGGAATAAAACCCAGAAAGGCTCAGTGATGAATGGACTTTGTCTTATACTAGGAGCTAAAGTGATATTACATAGTATGCACCATCAAACTGACAGGACACACACACGCCATCCAACTTTTTGATGAGATAGCCAGTTCAATCTGGTTTCGTCTTAGAAATCCTTATGGAAAATGGATTAAGATATATAGCCCTCCTCTGACCTAACGCACCACACTCTGGTGGCTAGTCTGGAGATGGGGGGGGCACTCCTCTCTGGGTTACCAGCCAGCCCTCTCCAGAGCAATATCCCTTCACTCACCCTTCAGGGAAGAGCTATTGGTCAGGCTTGCTCATTCTGTTAACTGTTGACTCACAGTCTGAAAATGTGCTCAGGGCCCAGTTGTGGCCAGCGAGCCTCAGCAGGCTTCTGCGGGAGGACTCCCTTTCCACGAACGCACGTGCTGTCCTGCTAGCTGCACAGCGACCTTCTTAATGGGACCCTCGTGTTCCAGCTTAGCCTTTAGCCATAGGCTTTGGCTCAAGACCTGGTAGAGAGGGACAGAGCGAGAAAGCCATCTGGAGAGGAATCAGTGTTCAGACAAGAAAGGAAATTGCGTTCGGATGATCGAGACAGCAAAAGGGAGGGAAGCTTGCAGGGCCAAGTTCAACAGAGGGGGACGGGAGTGAGCAGGCTGGGGCCCTGCTCTGCTGATAATGGGGTCTCTCTCAATCTGGCAACAGGGGAAATGTTTCTCCTTTGTCTGCCTCCTTAGGCATGAGGAGTTTAGGCAGGTCTGGATAGTCACTCCAGAGATGTTCTGGGTTCCCAAAACCATAGCAGGGGAGGCCAGAGTGAATCTTCCCGGGTCTTTCATGTAACCCATATGGCTAAGTTGCTCAGACTGGGTCCCAGTCTTACTTTCAATAGGCATCCTTGGGTACTTTAAGCATCATCCTTTAACAGTCCTTTGGGCCACTAGGTGCCATTTGCCCTTTAAGCATTTGCTCTACCAGTGTCCCTGTGGCTGGCTCAGAGCTGCTAGCCACACACAAAGGCCATGCCCCTGTCTAGAAGCTGAGGTTCTGGGTGTGAGAAGCACTCAGCTGAAGCACCTAGCCAAAGATATCTTCCCCAGGCAGCAGCAAGGTAGAGACTTCCCCTTCTGTTGAGTGGAGGAAAATATAGGCAGGGCTAGGCAAGGTGATAGACTAGCCAGGGCCAAACCAAGCTGTGGTTCATAATGTGGCACCTAGTGGTTGTTGTGAGCCTCCAGCTCAGCTGTGGGCCAGTGGTGTCAGGAGATTGGACTGCCGTGGGGCAGACGATGCCTTTCTTGAAGCACCCACTACTGGTTCCTACCTGGCTTTCCCACAGCTCAGTGGTTCAAGTAGTGGAGATGACAGAGGGCTCTGCTCTGATGCCCATCTGAACAGTTGTTGCTCAACAGTGACACTTGTCCCCAGATCTGCTTGCAGCAGGTGCCACTTGAGTGCCATTGTGTGTCAGTCTGGGTGCCTGCCAGGCAGAAGGAATCTGAACATGGACCAACCTGTTTGTTGAGCCAGGAAAGTGCGGCAGGAAAGTGGGGCTGGGAAGTCGTTCCTCACCTTTCTGTTCTCCATGACACCAGCTGCCTTGTGACTCCTAGGAGAGAGGAACAAGGCACCTCATGCCCTTTGTGCTCTCAGGTGCTTAGTGGGTATCTCAGTGTGATGGCTAGTATTGACAGTCCACTTGACAGGGTGTAGAATCGCCCAGGAGACAAAGCTCTGGGCATGTCTGGGGAGAGGATTTGCAAATTGTGTTAACTAAAGACCCAACCGAATATGAATGGTGCCATCATGGGGCATTGTCTTAGTTAGGGTTTCACTGCTCTGAACAGACACCACGACCAAGGCAACTCTTATAAAGGACATTTAATTGGGGCTGGCTTACAGGTTCAGAGGTTCAGTCCATTATCATCATGGTGGGAACATGGCAGCATCCAGGCAGGCATGGTGCAGGAGGAGCTGAGAGTTCTACATCTTCATCTGAAGGCTGATAGCAGAGTACTGGCTTCTAGGCAGCTAGAACAAGGATATTAAAGTCCACACTCACAAGGCCACACCTACTCCAACAAGGCCACACCTCTCAACAGTGCCACTCCCTGGGCCAAGCATACACAAAACCATCACAGGAATGGAGCCCTGAACTGAATACAAAGAAGAAAGTAAGCTGGGCCCCAGCACTAATCTCCTTCTGCTTCCTGACTGTGGGTTCCACGCGTGCAGCTTGGCTCACACTCCTGCTTCATACTCATACATGATGCCATCCCCACCATGATGAGTTGTACCTGTAAACTGTGAGTCCAAATAAACCCTTTGGCATTAGTTTTTTCTCAACACAATCTAGAGTCATTTGGGGATGCCTCCATCAGACTAGCCTGTGAACAGGTGTGTGGGACACTTTCCTGATTGATGACTGATGTGGGAGGGCCCAGCACACAGTGACAGTGATATTCTTGGGCAGGTGGTCTTAGGTGCTATAAGAAAGCAGGCTGAGCCAGCCAGGTAACAGCATTTCTCTATGGCTTCTACTTCAGTTTCTGCCTCCAATTCCTTCCCTAACTTCCCTGATGGACTATGAATTGTAAGTCAGATACACCTTCTCCTCCCCAAGTTGCTTGTGGTCATGGTGTTTACCACAGCAAAAGAAGCCTAATGAGTCCCAAACACACCTTTCCTTGTGTCTGTTATTTTATCACACCTGTAAGAAAAGTAAAATACAGTGTGGTGGTTTGAATATGCTTGGCCCATGGTGAAGTCCTTCTGTTAGAAGTTGTGGCCTTGTTGGAGGAAGTGCATCTCTGCGGCAATGGGCTTTGAGGTCCTTTTCCTCAAGCTCCACCCAGTGAGGAAAAGATCTTCCTTCTGGTTGCCTGTGGAAGCCCCTGGTTGCCTTCGGATCAGGATATTGAACTCTTAGCTCTCCAGCACCAAGTCTGCCTGCACAATGCCATGCTTCCCACTATGGTGATAATGGACTGAAACTCTGAAACTGTAAGCCAACCCCAATTAAATGTTTGTGTTTATACAAGTTGCCTTGGTTATGGTGTCTCTTCACAGTAATAAAACCCTAAGACACATGAAATGTTGTAGAACATGGAGCTCAGAGCAAAATGGCTGCCATCTTCATCAGATCAGCTGTGCCTGACCATGAATGTCTATCACTATGGGAACTGTGGACTGTTGACATTCCCTCTTGGAAGGAAGTGTGTGCAGGGTCAGTGGACCCTTTCCTTAGTATCAAGTCACTCCTCCCACCATTTGTATTCAAATCTCACAGTAATTGCATGTGACCTGGCAGGTCTTAGCAGGAGCTAGAGTTTATAAGCTGGGAAGGCTTAACTGAAGGGTTCCCATCTAAGTGGTATGGGGATGCTGTTATGGCTTATACATATGCCCAGCCCAGGGAGTGGCACTATTAAAAAGTGTGGCCCTGTTGGAGTAGGTATGGTGTGTCACTGTGGGTGTGGGCTTTAAGACCCTCGTCCCAGATGCCTGGAAGTTAGTATTCTGCTAGCAGCCTTCAGATGAAGATGTAGAACTCTTAGCTCCTCCTGCACCATGCCTTCCTAGATGTTGCCATGTTCCCATCTTAATGATAATGGACTGAACCTCTGAACCTGTAAGCCAGCTCTAATTAAATGTTGTCCTTATAAGAGTTGCCTTGGTCATGGTGTCTGTTCACAGCAGTAAAACCCTAACTAAGACAGACACCATTACCCATGCAGGGTCAGAACTTCCAGTGTGGTTGCTTTAGGATCACCTACGCTCTAGCTCACAAACTTTTACCCATGTTCTGTGAGCCCAATAAACTCACTGTTTTCCCAGTCACTGGGACTTCAGTAGGCCAGGTGACATTGTTTAGCATCTCCCTAGGGAAGAATTCTACAGTAGGATATGATAGGCTTTTCCAATAGAGCCAGTCCTTAAATAACAATGTTAATCCAGAAGGGCTTGCTCTTACAACTAACACCTCTGAAAGGACCCGCTGTTTATTATTGCTCCAATGGCTTGAGCTTCACCAGGACCTTTGAACCATAGGTTGCCCTTACAGGGCTGAGGATGTGCTGCTGGCTAGATTGCTAGCTTTCCTTGGTTAGCTGCATGTACTGCTTGGCAGAGCTCTGAGCTCCTCAGCTCTGTCTAGGCCAGTAAGCAGACCCTCTAGGTGGAAGTCCAGCATTGGAAGGTAGGCCTGGCCTCTATCCATTGTCTTGGCAAGTATCATCAATCCATTGCTGAGCTTGGTTCTACTGAATGAAGGTAGTTTTGAGTTCTCTTGACCCTAGGTCTTCACATTCAGCTCTGGAGTCAACCATGGCTACATTCTAGGTGAGACAGATTCCTTTGGCTGTCCTGGCTGAGAGTCCTCACGTTCTTGATTGTGCGTGAGGAGCAGAGAAGGCAGTAGATCTGTGTGAACTGGCCTTTGTCTCCTGAGGACAAGCTGTGGAATGTGAGCCCTGGGCAGGGGCCAGAGGATCGCCTGTGAAGGAGAGGAGGTCCGGGCTGGGCATCTGGACACCAGACATGAGAAGCTTAGCTCATCCAGGGGCTGGGCCAAGCTCTACTTGGATGCTGGAGCCAGCTCGGGGTTGGGGGCTAGAGGAAGGTCAGGCTGAGGTTTGGACTGTCCAGAGAAGCCCAGAGGATCAGTGGTCCACCGATGTTATGTCTTACTGGGCAGAATATCCTCGTGCCCTGCCTGTGCCTGTTCCTGGGCTCTTGGACACTCTGAGCACAAGAGGATTAGGAATCTCAGAACATCTCTGTACTGGTAGATTCTGATTTTCAAAAGACCACCAGTTAAAACTACACAGAGGGAGGGTTAGCCAGGGGGATGTGACACGGTGGTATGAACATGCATGGAAAGGTACAGGAAGAAACAAAGGAGGCATTGCAGAAATTTCTCCCTTAATCTCAGGACCTTTTGCAACCCATAGTAAATTACCATGGTCAGGAGGAAGGCCCTTTGACTTCTGACAACAGTGCCCCTGCTCAATGTCCCGGAATTGGCGTTGGTGGAGGCTGTGATTCTAAGCCAGTGGTTTTAAACCTTCCTAATGCTGTGGCCCTTTAATATAGTTCCTCATGGTGTGGTGACCCCCCAACCTTAAAATTTCTCTTGTTGCTACTTCATAACTATGATTTTGCTGCTGTTATAAATGCTGATGTAAATATCTGTTTTCTGATGATCTTAGGTAATCCCTGGGAAAGGATCATTTGAATCCTAAAGCAGTTCTCATGGAACTTACTCTCTCCTCTCAGAAATCTCCCTGAGACACAATCCTCACTCAAGGAGTTTCCAGTTTTATGAGGTCAAGTCCAAGTCATGTGAGTACAATTGGGGGCCCCTGAGAACCTTTGCAGGGAGTTCCTGCTCCATTTTAGGAGAAGGAGTCCTGCCCACCCATCTGGAAGGTGGTGACTTCTTGTCAGCACTGAAGTAGGGCTGGAGTGTAGGGCTGGGGTATAGGGCTGGGGTGTAGGGCTTGGGTGCTGGTTCTAGGACCTACGGGGGACTAGGCAGACAGGAGAAACCAAGATGACCCCAGAGCACAACCTCAGGCAGCTGCAGTTACCCCTTTAAATAGCTGGGGAAACTCCAGGATTCCCAACTCGTTTTCAGTGTTCAGCTCTGAACCCCTGAGTTCTATAGAGAAGATGAGGGCGTCTCAGAGCTAGAGCTGGGGAGGGGTCTCTCACAGATGTTGTTTGACTTTGAAAGGCCAGGGAAAGTTTGCCAGCACAATTGGGTGTGGAGCCAATAGCCTGTCCAACTTTCAGACCACGTCAGCCCAGGCTGTGGACTCTGGCCCAGATGGCCTGGCCACTTCTATATGTTATCCGTCTGTGAAGATATGTTTCTGCAAGAAAACAGATTTAGACAAGAATGTTGGGCTCTGAGATCCCCCTGGGGGTGGAATGTTCTAGCAGAACAGGAAGTAAGTGGGGGCTGGGCTGCGTTCCTTAGGCACCACACCAAGATTAGGAGGTCCCCGCCCTGCCAATGGATGGGTGGAAGAGCCACTTGGCTGACAGATGTGTGCTGGGGCCTGAGAGGAACTGTGTAACAGTAAGTGTGTCAAAGGAGGCTCTCATTTTCTTTCTGTCCCCAAGCTTAGCTGGCCTTGGGCTGTCACACTGGAAGTACTCTGCCACCGGCCGCCATATGCAATTGAGTCTGTTGCCTGCTTTCTGTCTTTCCAGGTCAATTTTCTCAATGAGGGTAATGTGGCTTTTTTAGTAGACTCTTTTTTGTTGTTGATTTGAGACAGGGTTTCTTGAAGCTTGGGCTGGTAGATGATGACCTTCAACTGGTTCTCTTTCCATGAGGGCTGGGATCACAAGTGTGCACCACCATGCCTGCCTACTTATTTATTTGCTCATAGACTTTATATTTATTTATTAATTTAAATATTTAATCATAGGAAGGTTTTATATCTGTGTGTCCATACATGTGTGTTTTGTCTGGGTGCATATGAATGTAAACATGTGTTATGTGAATGTGGGTATGTGTATATATGTATGTATGTATGAATGCACATGCATGTGTGGTGTACTGTGTGCACAGGTACAGGACAGAGGTTGGTATCAGGGTATTTCTCTATGGCACCTCCTGTTAGCAATTAGGCACCTCTACAGCCAGCCCAAAGGGACCTCACAGCAATGTGAGCAGTCAGGTATCTTCATAGTCCGTCCCAAGGGACATGTCGTCACTAGCTAGCTGCCCAGAGATGACACATTCCCATTGTTGCCCCTGTCACATGTCCTTCTGCTTGTGGTCCATGGCACAATAAAAAAGCCAAGTTTTTCCTCCTCCCACCGCCTCTTTCTTTACACCATCTAGAGGCAGCCTCCGGCACCCCTTCCTTTTTTGATAAACCTCCCACGTGAGACCTGTTGCGTGGTATGATTTTGTCAGAATTTGCGGCTTAGTTCCATCAACCCCCCCTTATTTTTTGAGACAAGGTCTCTCACTGTACCTGCATAGCATCCTAACTGATCAGAAATATACTTGTCTCCACTGGCCCTTTGCCTGCCGAGGCCACACTTGGATTTTAGGTTAGTACTGATGATCCAACTCATACTTGCACAGTAAGCACTTTACACACTGAGCCATCTCTTTAGCCTACTTTGTAAATAAAAAATATTATATGCATTTATCTGTAGTTCACATCTATCATGTGGAGATCAGAGGACAACTTGTAGGAGTCAATTCTTTCCACAAAAGGGTTCCAAGGATTGAACATGGGCATCAGTCTAGGTAGCGAGCATCTATTGAGTCTCTGCTTTTTTATTTATACATATATATGGAATATGGAGTGACTGTTGGGAGGAAACAGGGTCCTAATCATAGTCTGAACTGGCCTTACAGTGATCATCTTGCCTCCACTTCCGAAGTGGTGGAATTGTAAGTGTCCACTCATTCCCATGCCTGGCTAGAGTGTGACATTTTAATACCATGTAGAATTTATCAAGGAAGCTACTAATATATTTATAATTTCTTATATTTATTTTATTTTTAATTATGTGTATATATGTGATGGCTGATCATGGCTGCCAACACATCTGGGAATAGGAAGCATTAGTTGAGGAGTTATCTCCATCAGATTGGCTCGTGGGGATCTACATGGGACATTTTATTGACTGTGAGTTGATACAGAGGGGCTGAACCGCCTGTGTGCTGTGCCACCCCTAGGCAGGTGGACGGGGGCTGCTTTAACAAAGACGGCTAAGCAAGCTAGAAGGAGCAAGCTAGTAAGCAGCATTCCTTAGTTGGTTTCTGGTTCAAGTTCCTGCCTTGAGTGTTAGCTCACTTCCTTCAGTGACAGACTGTATCGTGGAAGCATAAATTGAAATAAACCTCTTTCTCCCTACATAGATTTATAGTGTTTATTGAGTCAACAGAGATCTAACTATAACAGAAATTGGAGCTGGAAGTGGGATGTTGCTATGATATTGGTGTTGTTTTGTTTTTGTTTTTTCAGAATTGTGGAAGCATTGGAAATTTGAGCTGGGAAAGCTGCTGAGCACCGAGAGCTTAGTAGGCTGTTCTGTGGGGTCTGAGAGACAATGCAGAAAAATGCAGATGGTGGAGGCTTCACTTACAAAGTTTCAAGAGGAAGTTTGAGAGTTCCTCAAAGATTCTCTGGGCCCGTTCCTGTGATATGTTTGGATGACAGATCTGCTGTTGTTGGTCAGGTGGGACTAACAGGAGAGCAGCAGCTCTGAGGTGAAACCCTGGCTTTACTGGGCAATTGATGCAGTCAGTTGGGCATGTACGATCAGCTTCGATTAACCAGAGGCCAGCAGCAAGGGGCAACATCTTCTGTGAAGTCTTTCCTCAGGGTCAGTGCTCGGAAACTGGTCTGGGGGATCAAGATGCACATTAAGTTGGCAGCTGAACTTTGCAGCATGGACGAATGCACAACATGGAGTCGTTGAGCCTTGGCATCCCATGTCAAGGTCCCCCTGCAGGGAGGCATTTGGTGAAGATGAAGCCCCAGTTAAAGTGGAGACAACAGGATTGAATGGGCCATGGAGAGAAGCTGGGGTTCTCTGTGTGCCTGCATGTATCTGAGGAGGCCAGAGACATTGGATTGGAGCCCCGTGGAGTCAGAGTTACAGGCAGTTGTGAGCCACCCAGTGTGGGTGCTGGGAGTGAGATTTGGGTCTTTTACAAGAGTAGTACGCATGTTCTTTATGGCTGAACCATCTCTCCAGCTATCACACAACACAATATATTAAGGTACAGTATACATCACTTTAATATCATATACAGTGTATAAAGAGTGAATTTCATTGTTCTGGGTCATTCAAGTCTTCTGGTATCTATTGTGACATGTGACACTGGCAATTATTTCTCCTGCCATCTGGACCCTTAACCACCATTTCTCCCTTGCCTCCTCATTTCCAGCTCCTGGGAGACACTCCTGTTATCCACCACCCTGGGACCATTGGAAGTAACAGAAATAGCCTGGGTATGATGTCCCACACCTATAATCTCAGCACTTGGCAGGTGGAGGCAGGAGATCAGGAACTCAAGTTATCCTTGCTTATCTAGCAAGTTCAAGGCCAGTCTGAGCTATGTGGGATCTTGTCTCAAAAATAATCAATCAATCAATCAATCAGAGACAGAGGAGCAGGAAAAGAAGGAAGAGGAGGAAAAGGAAGGGAGAAGAATGAGAGGAGATCAGGGCAGGAAGGAGGAGAAGCCTTCTGACCCTAATATGCTCCTTGGATCTGAGAGGAGTCCTGCTTGGGATTGCCCTTGAAATTGGGCTGGAACTATGAGGAAGGTTAAAATCACATTGAAAGAACACGAACACAAATACCACTGTGCTGGTGACATTGACCACACTTGGCAGGAAGCAATGATTGGGGAAATGGCCTTCCCCATGAAGAGAAGTGGACAGGACGAGCCTCAGTTATCCACCCTGGAGTTGGCACTTTGCTACTCTGGAAATAACTCTCATGAGCACCAGGTAATGAGGGCCATGGCTCAAAGCAGCTTGTCTAGTGCACAGTGCCTGTCAGAGGATGGCACATCCATGAGGTGAAGTGCCATGCTACGAAACAAAATAACTATATCAGAACAAAAGCCACAAAATCACATGCATCCAAACAGGAGTGAGCCGAACTCAGGGGACAACACTGGGCATCAAAGAAGCCTGACTCCAAGAGTTCATGTACATACTATTCAAACACAGACAAAACCCAACCGTGTGGTTAGGGCTGTGGAATTAGACAAAGCAAATCAAAGGAAGAGAAGGAGGCAATTACCATAGCAGCCACACCACGCCAGGGTTCAAAGGGCCCCTGGTCAGGGGTCTAGTGAGTATGTCTGTTTGTACGAGTGTGTGTGTGTGTGTGTGTGTGTGTGTGTGTG